>NC_138978.1:189128770-189391120 GCF_964341445.2 Mesoplodon mirus
TTTCCAGAAAGCAAAGAACACTGAGGAAAATTTATTGTGCTGAATGTTTAAAATACTTTTTAATTCAAATTTTAAAAAAAATTTTTTTATGACCTTAAAGTAAAGAGGAACAGGAGAAGAGACAACACGGACCTTGTCTCCAAGAGGTGTAGAAGGACCTTGAGCTCACCTCCTCTGATGAGCACACCAAAATCACATCTAACTGCTGAACAACGATTGATAAAAAAGAAAGACTGGAACCTACCAAAAAATATATTCTACATCCAAAGACATAAAGAAACCACAACAATATGGTAGGAGGGGCACACTTGTGATATAATCAAACCCCATACCATCTGAGTGGGCAACTCACAAGCTGGAGATTAATTATATCACAGAAGTTCTCCCACAGGAGTGAGAGTTCTGAGCCCCAAGTCAGGCTCCCAAGCCTAGTGGTCTAGCATTGGGAGGAGGAGCCCCCAGAGCATTTGGCTTTGAAGGCCAGAGGGGCTTGATTGTAAGAGCTACACAGGACTGGGAGAAACAGAGACTCCACTCTTAGGCGGCATACAGAAGGTCTTGCAAGCACTGGGACCAGGGAAAAAGGAGTGATTTCACAGGTGCCTGCACAAGAACAACCTGCTGGTCTTGGAGTGTCTCCTCAGGAGGTGGGGGGCAGCTGTGGCTCACCCTGGAGACATAGACACTGGTGGCAGAGCTATCAGGGAGTACTCATCTACATGAACTCTCACTGGAGGCAGACATCTTGCTTGGGTCACTAGTACCAAGACCTGGCCCCACTCAAGAGGCTGTAGGCTCCAGTGCTGGGACGCCTCAAGCCAAACAACCAACAGGGCAGGAACACTGCCCCACCCATCAGTAGACAAGCTACTTGAAAACTTCCTGAGCAAACAGCCCCTCTAGACATTCCCCTTAGCATGGCCCTGCCCACTAGAGGGCCTAGACCAAGCTCCACCTCCCAGTGGGCAGGCACTGGCCACTAATGCCAGGAAGCCTTTACAAGCCTCTAACAAGTCTCACCTACCAGGGGGCAGACACCAGAAGCAAGAAAACTATGAGCCCACAGCCTGTGGAACTGAGTCCACAAACATAGGTCAGAACCTATCGTGGGACCAGCTGGTCCCTGGCCCTTGGGTGACAAGAGGGGACTGTCCTGGTGGGACACATAGAACATCCCCTACAGAGGGTCACTTCTCCAAGGTCGAGATATGTAACTGACCTACCACATTCATAAAAATACAAATAGAAATTTAGAAAAATGAGATGGCAAAGGAATATGTTCCAGACAGAAGAAGAAGATAAAACCCCAGAAGAAGAAAAAGTGACATGGAGATTGGCAATCTACCTGAGAAAGATTTCAGAGTAATGATCATAAATATGATTCAATAACTTGGGAGACGAATGGCTGCACAGAGCAAGAAGTTACAAGAAGTTTTTAACAAAGTGTTAGAAAATATAAACAACAACCAAGGGTTGAAGAATACAATAACTGAAATGAAAAATACACTAGAAGGAATCAATATCAGAATAAATGTGGCAGAAGAGGAATCAGTGAGCTGGAAGACAGAGTGGTGGAAATCACTACTGTGGAACAGAATAAAGAAAAAAGAATGAAAAGAAATGAGGACAGTTTAAGAGACCTCTGGGACAACATCAAATGCACTAACATTCACATTATACAGGTCCCAGAAGGAGAAGAGAGAGAGAAAGGGCCTGAGAAAATATTTCAAGACAGAAATAGCTGAAAACTTCCCTAACATGGGAAAGGAAGAAACACAGAGTCCCATGCAGGATTAACCCAAGGAGGAACACGCCAAGACACATAGTAATCAAATTGACAAAGGTGAAGAGAAAATATTAAAAGCAACAAGAGAAAAGCAACAAATAATGTACAAGGGAATTCCCATAAGGCTATTGGCTGATTTTTTCAGCAGAAACTCTGCAGGCCAGAAGGAAGTGACACAATATATTTCAAGTGATGAAAGAGGAAAAATCTGCAATCAAGAATACTTTACCTAGCAAGGCTCTTGTTCAGATTTGATGGAGAAATCAAAAGCTTTACAGAGAAGCAAAAGCTAAAAGAAAGAAGTCAGCAACACCAAACCAGCTTTACAACAAATGCTAAAGGAATAACTCTAGGCAGAAAAGAAAAGGCCACAACTAGAAACTATAAAATAACAAAATGCAAAAGCCCACCATTAAAGGCAAAAAAAAACCCCAGTAAAGGTAGGAAATCATCAATAAAAAATCTAATAGGTAGGTTAAAAGACAAAAGTAATAAAATCATCTTTATCCACAATAAGAAGTTAAGGGATACATAAAACAATTAGATATAAAGATATGATATCAAAACCAGTATTCATGAGAGGAGGAGAGTACAAATGCAAGATATTTAAAATGCATTTGAAATTAAGAGATCAGCAACTTAAAACAATTTTACACACACACACACACACACATATATACAGCACTCTATACACATATACACACACACACACACACATACAGCATTCTATACCAAAAATCTCTTGGTAACCACAAACCAAAAATCTATAATAAGTACACACACACAAAAGAAAAAGGAATCTCAACACAACACTGAAGATATTCATCAAATCAAAATTGAAGAGAACAAAAGAGGCAAGGAAAAATAAAGACCTACAAAAACAACTCCAAAACAGTTAACAAAATGGTAATACGTACATACATATCTATAATTATCTTAAAAGTAAATGGACTAAATGCTTCAACCAAAAGACATAGACTGCCTGAACGGACACAAAAACAAGACTGGCATATTTGCTGTCTACAAGAGACCCACTTCAGATCTAGAGATACATACAGACTGAAAGTGAGGAGATGGAAAAAGGTAATCCATGCAAATGTCAATCAGAAGAAAGCTGCAGTAGCAATACTTATATCAGACAAAACAGACTTTAAAATAAAGACTGTTACAAGAGACAAAGAAAGACACTACATAATGATCAAGGGATCAATCCAAGAAGAAGATATAACAATTATAAATATATATGCACTCAACATTGGAGCACCTCAATATATAAGGCTAATGTTAACAGACATAAAAGGAGAAACTGACAATTACACAATAATAGTGGAAGAAATACCAAATATGAACAGACAAGTTACCAGTACTGAAATTGAATCAGTAATTCGAAAAGTCACAACAAACAGAAGTCCAGGATGAGAGAGCTTCACAGGTAAATTCTCCCAACATTTAGTGAAGAGTTAAAACCTATCCTTCTGAAACTATTCCAAAAATTGTAGAGGGAGGAACACTTCTAAACTCATTCTATGAGGCTACTGTCACCCTGATACCAAAACCAGACAAAGATACCACAAAGAAAAGAAAATTACAGGCCAATATTACTGATGAATATAGACGCAAAAATACTCAACAGAATACTAGTAAACCAAATCCTACAATACATTAAAAATGATCATACACCATGATAAAACGGGATTTATCCCAGGGATGCAAGTATTTTTCAACATCTGCAAATCAATCATTGTGATACACTACATGAACAAACTGAAGGATAAAAACCATATGATCATTTTAATAGACAAAGAAAAAGCTTTTGATAAAATTCAACATCTATTTATGATAAAAACTCCCCAGAACATGGGTGTAGGGATAAGACACCTCAACATAATAAAGACTACATATGACAAACCCACAACAAACCTCATACTCAAAGGTGAAAAGGTGAAAGTATTTCCTTTAAGATCAGGGACAAGACAATGATGCCACCAGTTTTATTCAACATTTTAGAAGTTGTAGCCACAGCAACACAGAAGAAAAAGAAATAAAAGTAATCCAAATTGGAAAAGAAGTAAAACTGTCACTGTTTACAGATGACATGATACTATACATAGAAAATCCCAAAGACGCAAAAGACCTTTACTCTGAGAACTATAAGATGCTGATGATGAAACTGAAGATGACACAAACAGATGGAAAGATATACCATGATCTTGGATTGGAAGAATCAATACTGTTAAAATGACTAGACTACCCAAGGCAATCTACAGGTTCAATGCAATCCCTATCAAATTACCAATGGCATTTTTCACAGAACTAGAACAACTAATTTTAAAATTTGTAGGGAAATGCAAAAGACCCCAAATAGCCAAAGCAACTCTGAGAAAGAAAAACTGAGCTGCAGGAATTAGGCTCCCTGACTTCAGACTATACTACAAAGCAACAGTTATCAAAACAGTATGGTACTGACACAAAAACAGACACATAGATCAATGGAACAGGATAGAAATAAACTCACGTACTATGGCTGATTAATCTACAACAAAAGAGGCAAGAATATACAATGGAAAACACAATCTTTTCAACAAGTGGTGCTGGGAAAACTGGACAGCTACATGTAAAAGATTGAAAGTTCACTTTGCTGTACCCCTGAAAAATCCTCCTGCACTGTTGGTGGAAATGTAAATTGGTACAGCCACTATGGAGAACAGTAAGGAGATTCCTTAAAAAACTAAAACTAGAGCTGTGTTATGATCCAGCAATCCCACTCCTGGGCAAATACCCAGAGAAGAACATTGTTTGAAAGGATACATGAACCCCAGTATTCATTGCAGCATTGTTTACAATAGCCAAGACATGGAAGCAACCAAGATGTTCATTGACAGATGAATGGATAAAGAAGATGTGGTACATATATACAATGAAATATTACTCAGCCAGTAAAAAGAAGGAAATAATGCCATTTGCAGCAACATGGATGGACCTGGAGATTATCATACTAAGTGAGGAAAGTCAGACAAAGACAAATATCATATGATATCACTTATATGTGAAATCTAAAAAAAAATGTACAAATGAACTTATTTACAAAACAGAAACAGACTCACAGACTTAGAGAACTAACTTATGGTTACCAGGGCGGAAGTGTGGGGTGGAGAGATAGATTGGGAGTTTGGGATTGACATGTACACACCACTATATTTAAAATAGATAATCAACAAGGACCTACTGTATAGCATAGGGAACTCGGTTCAGTATTCTGTAATAACCTAAATGGGAAAATAATCTGAAAAAGAATTTTTAAAAAAAGATAAACACTTTTGGAAATGATTATTTGAAAGCCAGTCTTCCCTAGTGATTATTATTCAATGAGAGAATTTGTTGTCCAGGCTTCTGTCGGAATTTGAGTGAATGGAAAAATAATCTGTGGGATGTGACAGGGCAGAATGAAGGGAGAACAACAGATCAGCTGATAGTCCCATGATTTGCTCAGGCAAGCGATATGCTTCCTATAGTTTAGGTGGGAAATTAGGAGATATGGTTAACTATATGGCCCCCTATCCAGAATGTGATTTCTCAGATAAGGAAACTCCAACAAGAAATGCTGCAGAGTAGACCAAAGAGGTAGGTGCTGAGGAGGGTGTTAGCCAATGAACAAATTTCTTGTGTTGGGGAATCATGCAATGAGGACACTGAATCCTGTCCCAGAGAATCATGTGTGCTTTTCATTAGAGAGCCCAGAGACTACTACAGAAACACTACCTAAACAAAAGGACTTCTGCTTGTATGTTTGTGTGCATTTATGCTGTATGGACTAATTTGTGAACCCAGGAAAATGTATGTTGTAGTACTAACTTCAGTACCTCAGTATGTGACTTTATTTGGAAATATGGTCACTGTAGGTGTAATTAGTTAAGAAGGGGTCATACTGGGGTAGAATGAGCCCTTAATCTAATCTGACTAGTGTCCTTATAAGAAGATGCAGAGACACAGGCAACAGGCCATGTGAAGATAAAGGCAGAGATTGGAATAATGCATTTACAAGCCAAGGAATGACAAAGATCACTGATCAACACCAGAAACTAAATGACTTCTTCTCCCTCAGAGCCCTCATGAGGAACCAACCCTGCAGACACCTTTACTTCAGACTTTTAGCCTCCAGCCTTATTTGTGAGAATAAATTTCTGTTGCTTTAAGCCACCTTGTTTGTGGTACTTTGTTACGGCAGCCTTAGGAAATTAATTTCTCCTTCCCCACTCCCAACACTGGAGTAGTTAGAGGCAGAAGACTGTGAAGGAAAAGGAGAAGTGAAAATAGGCATGAGAGCCTCAAAGCCTCCAGGGACAGTCTGGCAGGTACTGGGAGCAGAGGGAAGACTAGTGTTGGATTGTATGTGAAATTGAAGTTTTAAATTGAATTGACTGAAAAAGATATTTCACACTCTATATCTTATATCCCTATGTTTTCATTGCAAAACATCTAATGAGGTAACGTTCAAATAGTTTTAACGGACTGAAAAGGAAATTAGGCAGACATTTAGTGGCAGTTATTAGAGAAAAATAAAATTATTTTATTTGTATAAATGTGTATGTTCAGGGTACTCATTTGTCACATAGACTAAACCAGGAATGACTGGATCGGAATGGCCATTTTCTATGATCAGCTCATTTAATATTGAAGCAGCACTTAGCATTTGTGTAATTTTGCCCCACTGACCTCTAAAAAAATGAAAAAGGAAAGAAAAACATCGTAATTCATTAATAATTAATAAAATTTATATTATACATTTTGGAGATTTGGATTCTACAACATTCAGGAAAATTAAATGAAATTGTTTTATTTCTAAATTCTAGTCACATCATCTTCCTTTTCCCTTTTCATTTGTGATGTAAAAATTCTCCGTTACTACTTTATTACCTAAGCAAATAAACTGTGCTTATTCTATAAACTGTGTATATTCTATTAAGCAAAATTAAAACTCACCGTTAATAGCTGAACTTAAGTTCCTCTAAGAGCAGCTCAGCAACTATTTATTGCTAATTAACTATGCTTCTCAAGCGATGTATCAAGTATTCAAACAACTGAATAGGCCTCTTGGAAGACTTTAATCTTTACAGAAGCAAAACACAACGTGATTGTTTATCCAATTATATAAACTATATAGAGAAATTTAATATTTATATATATAAATACAGGGGATGATATTAAAAGAATACAGAGTATAAATATTTATATAAGTTTTATATTTGCACATACATACATGATACAGCATTATAGCTTATAGTATATATGCTATGATATTACATATAGTATAATATATATAATCTTTATATTATATTATATATACTAGATGCATGAATTATAGATAGTATGTTAGGTGCTATCATACTATCTAAATAAATATAAATAATACGGTATAAAGTATTTTAACCATAGGAGGGAACATATAATTCCTGCAATTATAAATGTCACTAATTTGTGACCCCTAATTAATAACACCACTTTCAACTCCAAGTATTTAACCAACTAAGCAATGTACTCTGGAGTCATTTAAGAAATAAAATATCAGTTTTGTTTTGTCTTCTCATAAAGATGAATTAGAGAATGAAATCAAAATGCCATTCCCTAAGCCCAATCCACACCTAAACCTCAAGATCTTCTGGTCAAGCTGAAATTTTGTGAGAGAACTATGTCGCACCCCATCCAATTCAGAGGAAATCGAGAAATAAAATCCACTTATGAGAAATAGCCTTTAAAACTTTACACCTATGTAACAGAGAATCATGAAAGAATAAATATACCACCATTCCTTGTTGTAATCATATACAACCTTCTAGACTGGGGCATTCATCAAAATCATTTAAGATTTACCGCTGAATTCCTGTCTTTCAGATGTCACATTCAGGCAGCAAGCATCCCTAATCCCAATAAGAATGCTGGAGATGCACTGTGGTGCTCAATAAGTACTGGTTGGGGATTATGCCACAAGGATAAAGAAAAGTAGAGGGACACTTGGAAAGGCCAGATTTGAGTTTGCACTGCTGACCTCCTACAATGGCCATCAGGAGCCCCCAAATCAGCAACTAAATAAGATTCTCACCATTGTCAAGCCAGCCAAGAACAACACATTGATGTATAAGTAGAACTTTGATAACTGAAGATCACTATGTAAGGCTAATTCAAGTAGAGGACTAGCATGAACAAACATGTCTAAGCAGGGGAACCTGGTACTGACAGTACAGTAGAGTTTAGGAAATAATGGGAGATAAGTTTAAGAAAATAGGATAAATTGCTTTTTAGAATGATTTGAATATGAGGTGAGAAATGTTAATTTCTTAATAATTTCATTTGCATATTAAAATGGGTAAGATATAATTTAATAATTTATTAATTAATCATTTAATTATTCTATTATTAATAGTACTCTATTTAATTATTTCTTCTAGGTATTGTAATTTAGTTTAATTTTTCCACTGTTTAGAAAGAGAAATAATAGTATTTGAGATTATTTTCAACCAATATCACCTCTTTTAACTCAAACCTTCTTAAAGATCTCTTCTTTGTCACCAAAGAGAAGGTGAGAATTACATTGCTCAGGTGCCATTTCCCACAGGTTCAGGTTAGAGTTTGCCAATGAAAGACACTGATGCAAGATTAGGAAGGTCACAAAAGGAGGACAAGTCATTATTTTTCAGAGGTAGTTTTGAGCAGACACATCAGCTTCCTGGACAGCTGTCAAGATCCACACATTCCTCCAGAGACTACAGAATTGTAGTGACTCCCCAGTGAGTTGTTGGGGACTATCTGCTCTATCCCCTAGTTGAGATAGTAGTGATGAATTCTCTGAACTTTAATCTCTGTCTTCCATATCTTTGTAAATCCCAAAGTCCTGCTGAATTCTATTCTTGACCAAAACCTGACAGATATTATATTTAGAAAGTGGACAAGAACTAAGATAACCTGATAATTATTAAGGTGATGCTTTAGGATTATGTATAACTCTGAACAAAATAACAAAAATATTTAGTATATTAGAAACCACACAAAATATTTTCTCTTTGATATGTTCAATGAAAATATCATTCTAAACTTTTCCAAGTATGAAAACTTGAAACTACAATCTCTATGTTCCTTAATAACATTCAATTCTTGAAAACTCAAAATTTACAGAGTTGGCATTTCTGTTAAATCTCTGCTAAATTAACTTATCATTAAATATTGTTAAAAATCATATGTAAAAGAATGTATAGAGTCAAACTTAGTGTAATGAACATATGAAAAAATGATGATTAAAGTAATATATCTTCAAAGGCTTCCTTAACATCTTCTGGTGGATCAAATAATATCTTAGTTCTTACCCTTGCCTGATAAGCACACATCTTAGTTCATGATAATGAATTTATACTATGTAAAACATCTTCAAAATGTTCTACAACAATTATTAGTGATTTCGTACTTAAACAGCACATGTTCTGTCGACTTATAAATTTGCCTAAAATTAAATAATGGGTCCTCCTGTGCAAGTGTGCAACTGATTCTTAGAACATACATTGGGAACATTAAGTACATTAAATATTTTTGAACTTGGTTATCCCTTTGGAGTTGAGACCAGCTCGCATAATTCACCTCGTACAAAGAGTCACCTCTTTCTCCCTCCCTTTTTCCCTCCCCTTCTCCTTCTTTCCCCTCCTCTTCTTCTTTCTTCTCTTTCTTCTCTTCTTCTCTTTTTCCCTCTCTCTCCTCTCTCCTCTCTCCCTCTCTCTGTCTTTCTCTGTCTCTCTCTCTCTCTGTGTCAACACATTAACTGACTACTTGGGATAGGTTTATTATTACCCATTATGGAAATGTGGAATGACCTCTGTCTGCATTTAACAAAAGCATTGTTTACTATCTGGCTCTGGTTCCAAATAGCATGCATGTACATATAAGCAGAAGTTTGCTTGTATTTACTTACATAAATATACAGCATATGGTCTATATTTAATGGTTCATTCTTTATCAAAGTAAAATATTACCAATAGCAAATGTATAAAAGTTTAACTTTTACTTTCTCTAGTAAAGCAGTCTACATTTATTCTCCTCAGCTCTACCTCCTAGGAAATGTAGAACTCCAGCTCTTGAATTAAGTTACTGAGTATTTAACATAGTAACATGGCAATGATTAATGCTCAGAATGAAAGGATACATTTATAACCATCAGTTCTTCAACTGTTCTTTAAATGCTTTTATATTTCTTTATTGAGATTGAGGAGTACATAAATATTTTGTCCTATAAATGAGAGAGCAGCAAGCCATATACTTCTGCTCATGGAAACTAAACTGTGTTTTAAAGTGTAAATATGACCATGTCACTTCTTGTCTTCATTGGCTCCCTATCTTTCCGGATGAAGTTAAAACATCTAAATAAATGTTCTGACCTGGCTGCTTTATCTTCTTCTGTTGCCCCTTTACACTTTTCAATAAACCATACATCAATATACAGGGCTGTCTTCTTAGTTGAAAACAGTAGAATCCATTCAAATTGCTTTAAACAGAAAATAAAGTTATTTTTAAAAAGCCCCTAACTATACACAAATGGTGCTAGAAAAACAAAGTATGGAAAAAGTGAACCACAATACTTCTCCCTTACCATTTAAAAACAAAACAAACAAACAGAAAACACCTCAAAATAGATCAGAGATCTAAATAAAACTCTAAAACTTATTGAAGAAAATACAAGAGAAAATCTTTGTAACCTTGATAAAGGCCAGATGTCTTAAATAGAACACAGAAGTACAAGCAATGAAAGAAAAAGATTGATAAACTTGACAGTCAAAATAGTAAATGTCTACTCTTCCAAGTCAGTGATACAAAAATTGAAAGGCAAGAGACAGACTGGAAGAAAATATTTTGTATCTAAAAGATATAAGTAACCCGTTGAATTCAATTATAATATAAGCAACTTGAATTTTTTTTAAAAAATGTGCAAAGTTTTAAGTAGCACTTCATACATATATAATATATATAAATATATAAAAATATATTTATATATATATAATGCAGAAGCACATGGGAAGATGCTCAACATCATTAATCATTAGAAAAATTCAAACCATAGCCATAAAGATATACCATTACATACCCATTAAAATGGCCAAAATAAAGAAGATTATTAATACCAAGTATTATTGAGAATGTGGAGCAACTAGACCTCTTATTCATTGTTAGTGGGAATATAAAATGGTACACTTAATTGAGGAAAACAGTTTGGCAGTTTCTTATGAACTTAAAAACAACTTAAAAACTTACACTTATAAACAACCAGAGACTCCCAGATAATTACCTAAGAGACATAAAAACTTATGTCCACACAAAGCTTATATACAATACAATGGAGTATCTCTGCTTTAGATATGGCCATCAGAGAAGGTCTCTATAAAGATACTTTTAACCTGAAGCTTGATTGGCAGGACAAAGCAACTCTGCAAAAGTTGGGAAAAAGCACTGGACTCTAGAGGAGAAACTAGAAGAAAACTCTAAGATGGAAACAAGCTTGGCCAGAAAGAAGGTCAATATTTCCAGAGAAAAAGAAGCTGAGATGATTATGGCAGGTGATGAAGGTTTAAAGAAACAAAGAAGTCATATCAAAAAGACCTCAGAGCCTGATAAGGAATTAAAAATCAATTAATAATATTTCTAACAACATAACAACAAATATTAGAAACAACATTATAATGATGCCATAAACACCCAAATTGTGTGTTTTAATTCTAATTCTTTGTGTACATAATGTAGAACTTCCATGCAACTCAAAAGAGAATAATGTTACTATCAGATCGACAGAAATAGTTTATTCTCTATATAATTAATTGCTTGATCTAATGTCACAGTATATTTTGCTTTATATTTGGGGCATATTTTTTTTCATATTTTTCCCTTCCTGGAGTTTTAATATTTTTTTTTTCTCATCAACCTAAGGATAATGCACCTTTACCATATTCTGATCATCTAATGCATAGAACCTCCCTTTTTGTCAAAGCCCTCTCATTGTTGCTTCATTCACATGTCTACTGCAGATTTTCGCTCCTATGAACCCATGGATTACAGCATCTTTTATATATTTCTCTCTCTCTCTCTTTTTTTTTTTGCAATTTTCTTCCCTATTTTGCTATAATTCACTTTCAATTAACTTTCTGCTAAAGTATATGAGAACAGTACATAAAGTATATAAACTAGACCAGATATTATAAAACTCCTAGAGGAAAGCATAGGCAAAGCATAGGCAGAACACTCTTTGACATAAATCACAGTAATATTTTTTTGGATCCTCTCCTAGGATAATGCAAATAAAAGCAAAAATAAACAAATGGGACCTAATTAGACTGAAAAGCTTTTGCACAGTAAAGGAAACGATAAACAGAATGAGAAGACAATCCATGGAATGGGAAAAAATATTTGCAAGCCATGTGACCAACTACAGCTTAATTTCCAAAATACACAAATAGTGCATACAACTCAGTAAAACAAAAACAAAAAACCCAATCAAATAATGGGCAGAAAACCTAAATAGACATTTCTCCAAAGATGATATACAGTTGGTCCATAAGCACATGAAAAGATGCTCAGCATTGCTAATTATTAGAGAAATGCAAATCAAAACTACAATGAGGTATCAACTCACACTGGTCAGAATTGCCATCATCAAAAAAATCTTCAAAAAATAAATGCTGGAGAGGGTGTGGAGAAAAGGGAACCCTCTTACACTGTTGGTGGGGATGTAAATTGGTGCAGACACTATGGAGAACAGTATGGAGGTTCCTTGAAAAACTAAAAATAGAGTTGCTATATGATCCACCAATCCCACTCTTGGGCATATATCCAGAGAAAATCATAATTCAAAAATATACATGCACCCCAATGTGCTCACTGCAGCACTATTTACAATAGACAAGTCATGGAAGCAACCTCAGTGTCCATAGACAGAGGAATGGATAAAGAAGATGTGAGATATATATATATATGGATATATATATATATATGTATATATATCCATATATATATCCATATATATACACACATATATATACATACACACACACACACACACACACACAAGAATATTACTCAGACATAAAAGAGAATGAAATAATGCTATTTGCAGCAACATGGCTGGACCTAGAGATCTTCATGCTAAGTGAAGTAAACCAAAGACAAATATCATATGATATGGCCTATATGTGGAATCTAAAAAAAAATGATACAAATGAACTTATACACAAAATAGAAACAGACCCACAGACATAACAAATTTATGGTTACCAAAGGGTAAAGGGGAGAGGGGAGGGAGAAATTAGGAGCTTGGGATTAACATAAATATACTACCATACATAAAATAGAAACAACTACTTCTGAATGTTACTTTAAAGGCCTACATTTGAACTCAACTTTTCAAAATAAATCCCAATTAACAAACATTATTCTGTATTCAAACTATGACAAGTGAATACATTTGTTTCTAGAAATGATAACAAATGAGACAAAGCATTTTGTAAAATATAATTCTGAACAAGTCAGTAAAAAATAAACATACATTGAGATTCTACCTCCTTACAAGGAAGGCTACTTCAGATTCTCAGTCTTGGTAACAAGTTTAAAGCATACATATTAGCAATTATGGTTAGAAGTTGTCAGTTATAAATCTCAAGCGGTCAAGTGCAAACACTTGTTAATTTGGGGAAACTGAATCAAAGGACTCAAGTCCTATTGGTGATGAAAGATGCAAATGTGAAGTGGTTCCTCCCAGAGGCATGGCTGCTGGGCCTGGTGCTGCCCACAAGCACCAGTGCTGTGCCCTCACATTCATTCCTTCTGCTCTGGCTGAAGCCCCTGCCCTCGGGTAGTCCAACAGTAGAAGAGTTATCTTTCATTTCTTGATTTCTCAAGGATAATTTTTCAGGAATTATTTTGACTTTTAATGTGTTGTTTTGTGGAGAGTTACCTTAAAAAATTTTGGAATTCTTGGCTAAATAATTATTCATTTCTGACTATATTGACAAATGTCATAAATCCACTTGAAGGTTTTTAATAATTTTCTGTTATTTACTTCAGAATTACTAACAACTAGTACAATTTTGTTTTGAAATATTACCAGCTCAAATGTGAAAAAATTTAAAATATCAACTAAAATTTAAAAATGTTCTCTCTAGATCCTGTAGTGAAATATTACAAATGATCATTGGGGCCAATATCACAATGAAAGTTAAAGTTCAGGTGTTATCATTATTAATTTTTACTTCATTGGGAAAGTACACATATGTGCATGCACACACATGTTTACACTTTCAAAAATTAATTTAACATGATAAGAGAAGTTTCAGAATCCACTAACTTTAAAAAATGAAATCAAACCAAAAAAGGATAACAAGTACAATACCATCAGCAGGATAGATTTGTATGTGTCTAGCCCATTAGCAACCAAAACATCTTGCATTTTGAAGATGCATTGCTTTATGAAAATACATATGAGTGAAGCCAATGACTTCACTGATATGTACCTTGATAAAAGTAATTACTTTCATATAGAAAAGGTAAGATTTAAAGTAATGGAAGAGAAAAATAATTTTCTAGCTGCCTTTTTTGTAAAATCCACATAGACCTAGATCGATTAAACAATACCTTTCTATACTCAAGCCTGTTTATGCTGAGAAAAACTTCAATCTTTTAAGTAAATTCAGTAGTTTTCTTAAAACATTTTTTAAAAAGATATTCCCATATTATTGTGAAACTGCTTGGGATGATGGTATAGAACGATGAAATTTACAGCAGTTTGAGGTAAGAATAATGCATTTAAGTGCAAAAGCGGGAAACAAATTGAATGGACAGAAAAGCATAAGTGACATTTCAAATCTAAAAATGGCATTTTTCTAGAGACCATAAATCATTCATTTTATTTTGAAGTTTTAATATAGGAAGCTGGCTAACACACACACAGATGACTTCATACTAGATTTTCTTTTTCTAGCTGCAGTAGATATTTCAAAGAATTACACCTTCAAACTAATTCAAAAATTATGCTTATTATTCATTTTGAAATCTCTATAAATTGATATATTAAAACAAGAAACACATAAACTTAGGGAAGTTTATCACATGCATGTTTACATGCTTATTCTTCTCTTTTACAGCATCTATACCTAGTTACCAATGTCTAATGGATCTTTTCCTAGTCAATATGCCAAAATGAACTCACCTAACCAAGAAGTTTAGGATTATGTTTTCCACACACAAAATTGAAAGGCATTCTGTCTTCTCTTAAAATCTCAATCATTTAAATATGTTTCAATAATGTCATATTTTAAACTGTGACTGTAATATCATACATTTTATAGAGAAAGGGAGCATATAGTCTAATTAGCTAAATGAAGTTTACAAATATATATACATATTGTAAACCTCTTATAGACATTTAAAATGTAGAAGCATATTTTTAAAAACATATTTGACATATAACTGTGTAAATTTCATGTGTACAGTATGTTGATTTAATACACATGTACTGTAATATGATTGCCATTGTAGTTACTGTATGATAATACAATATCTATCCCCTCTATCACATCACACTACTATTTCTTTTTTGAGGTTGGAATAATTAAGATCTAATCTCTTAGCAAATTTGATGATTATAATATTATATTGTTGTTTATATTCACTATACTGTGCATGAGATCTCTAGGACTTACTAGAATTAGGTTATACCCTGAAGCAACGTTTCTTTTATTCCCCCACCTCCCAGCTCATGGTAACCATCTTACTGTCTGTTTTAATGGGCTGGCTTTTTTAGATTCCACATATAAGTGATATCACCCAGTATTTGTCTTTCTTTGTCTGACTTATCTCACTTAGCATAAGGCCCTCAAGGTCTATCCATGTAGTAGCAAATAGCAGAATTTCCTTCTTTCCAATGGCTAATAATGGTCCATTGTATACAGATATCAACTTTCTTTATCCATTCATCTGTTGATGAGCACTTAGGTTGTTTCCGTATCTTGGCGATTATGGATAATGCTGCAATAAACATGGCAGTGCACATATGTCTTCAATATCCTGTTTTCATTTCCTTTGGGTATATACCCAGATGTGGAATTGCTGGATCACATGTCAAGAAGACAAGAGATAACGTTTGTACACTGTTAGTTGGAATGTAAATCGGCTCAGCCACTACGGAAACAATGTGGAGCTCCCTCAAAAAATTAAAATTAGATCTACTATATGTTCCAGCTATTCCTCTTCTAGGTATATACCCCCAAATTAAAAATAGAACCACATTTAAAATTTTAATTTTTCTCTCTAATGATCTATTTTCTCACTTCATATGTCATTCTTTCAGTAGTATATCCTTCTTTTCCCTTTCATCTGCATGCTAGAAGAAAGGTTTTAGGTTTTAGTTCAAAGACTCACTTATTTTAGAATAACAATCCAGTTAGAATTGCAAAATCAATATATCAATGTATAGCATGTACACTGAGACTGTGCTCCTTTATCTTTCTTTTAAATACTCAACAGTCACTTACTATTCCAAATATTCCTAATGACCTGGTCATGATAACATTTGATTAATATTGTCTGTAGTGACCACAGTCAGATGACATGGTTTATATGCTTCTTATCTCACAACCTCACCTTTGGAATACCCAGGCCTAGTGCAAAGGGCTCATCTCCCTGGACACAGAACTGAGCAATGACGGCAGGTAGGCAAAAGGCTCAGTTATAATCCCTTTGGGTACTATTGATATGATTCTGAAAGGGTACTATCTTTCTTCTGTTATCACAAGAACCAAAGATCATATAAACCTTCAAATTCTAGGATTTATCCATAAATAGAGCCAATTATAAGGCAGTAAAGTTGTGAGATGAACAGCGCTCATATTCCATTGTTTAAGTCTCTGCAAGAGTGATATCTGAATTCAGCTCGCTGGAATTATTAATATGGGATTGAAAATATAGTAGAGTATTTCAGAGCACAGACTCTGGAATAGTCACCTAGTACTGGGTTATAATTTGTTAATTAAAATCTGTGTGATTATTGACAAATTAATGTAAGTTGTTGAGTCATGTATTCCTTATCTATAAAGAGAAAATAATAAGGTTAATAGGATTGTTGTAGAGATTAAACATGTTGGTATATGTAAAGTACTTAAAATGCTGCTTAGTATACATAAGGACAGTGATTGTTAGGTATTACATGAGACAATAAGGTTTGTTTGAATAGGGTTTTTCCTACACTTCAACAAAAAAGGGCTTTGTATAATAACAACAGACACATGCACACATAGGATTATTTATCTGGAAAGAAGACATTTCCTGCATTTTGCAGAAGATCTTCAATATATACCCATGATGATTTTAACTTTTGTGTTTCCATTTACCTTTAACTAACTTCACTCAGGTGCATTTACCCTCAGAAATTATGTTCATTTTTGAATGTATAAGAAACTCTTCTTCTGTTTTGGATAGCACTATATCCTGTAAGGTAATCCCCTTCATAACCATAAAGCAGCCATATGTCCAACCCATATGAGAGAAATATTCAAGTTTTTAAAGACTATGCTATGACTGATGATCTAACTATTGGTGTGTCATTAGTAGAGACACACTAATTGCTTTTTTCTCTTCCCACAATTTTTTTGGGGTCCTGTGTGTTACCAAGAACACTTCATGCCACACTTACAGTAGTCCCCCCTTATCAGCGATTTGCTTTCCATGGTTTCAGTTACCTGTGGTCAACTGCAGTCCAAAAATATTAAATAAAAAATTCCAGAAACAAGCTATTTCTAATTTTAAACAAATTTTGTGCTGTTCCCTGTGATGAAAAACCTCATGCTGTTCTCCTCTGTCCCACTCTGCACATAAATAATCTCTTTGTCCAGGGTATCCCACCTCCTGGTTATCAGATCATCTGTCAAGGTATCACAGTGCTCATGTTCAAGTAGCCTTTATTTTAATTAATAATAGCCCCAACGTGCAAGAGTATTGATGTTGGCAATTCGAATATGACACAAAGTAGTAGTAAAGTGCTTCCTTCAAGTGAAAAGGTGAAAGTTCTCAAATTAATAAGGATAGAAAAAAATTGTATGCTGAGGTTGCTAAGATCTACCATTAAGTACTACTCTTCTATCCTTGAAATTGAGAAGAAAAAAGAAGAAATCTGTGCTAGTTTTGCTGTTGACCTGAAACTGCAAAAGTTATGGCTAAAGGGGGTGTTAAGGGCTTCGTTAAGATGGAAAAGGCATTCAATTTGTACAATGAGATATTTTGAGAGGGGGAGAGAGACCACATTCACATAACTTTCATTACAGTATATTGCTATAATTGTTCTATTTTATTATTAGTTGTTAATCTCTTACTGTGACTAATTTATAAATTAAACTTTAACATAGGTATAGGAAAAAACATGGTATATGTAGGGTTCAGTATTATCAGTAGTTTCAGGCAACTACTGAGGGTCTTGGAACGTATCCACCTCTGATTAAGGGGGACTACTGTATTTTTCTGTGAAAGCTTCTTCCAGAATAAGCATTTGGCAATATTATCTGGTCATTCCCTTCTGTCTTCCTCACATAACTGAATACTTTTTTCATTGGATATGTACACATCTCCAACCAGAGATATTCCAGTCAAAATTAAATTGACTTCTTTCTTATACAGAATATTATTTTACTGTTTTCCAAAATCTTGTTCTCTACAAAAATTCTAATTTTTCACCACTCATATTTTTCCCCTGGGTACCTGTGTTTCCCCAAGTATACTACTGACAAAATTCTTGTGTCTTTCTAGAGCATGGGATTTTGCCTCTTTACAAGAAGATGTCCACATAAAAGAATAACGTCACTTTACTGTTTTATAGGTCCTTTCTTCTTGGCTATCATTCTACTCACTATTTTTTTGTATCACCAATTATGATGTGTCAGTCTCTCTAGAATTGGTTGCCCTACACATTTTTTTCTTTGAGAATTAAAAAAAAATCTTTTAGAAAATTTAGTAATGAACACAAGCCAAAGTTCCTTTTCAAGCTGGTACAAGGCAAGAATTTTCTGACTAAGCTTGTTCAAAAATTAAATATTATTGGGTCATTATATAGACAAAGAAAATGTTTAAATATTCTTTTCCATTATGGTTTATTACAGGATAGTGAATATAGTTCCCTGTGCTATCCTGTAGGACTTTGTCATTTATCTATTTTATATATAGTAGTTTACATCTGCTAATCCCAAACTCCTAATTTATCCCTCCCCACCCCCTTTCCCCTTTGGCAACCATAAGTTTGTTTTCTATGTCTGTGACTCTGTTTCATATGAAAAAGAATATATATATAAAAATACATATAAAAAATATATATAAAATATATAAAAATATATATAAAACAGAATCGCTTTGCTGTATACCAGGAACTAACACAACACTGTAAAGCAACTATACTTTAATTAAAAAAAATCACAGTGAATATTCTTTATTATATTGTGTATGAGACGAAATATATGTATTGATAAAGATGATTATGCTCATGAATGATAGTCAGCTTCTCTGGTACAAAGCTAGTTTTCTAAAAGAACAAGAAAAATCACTTGATAATGCTAGTCGGAATTAGTTTCTCTCCAAAAGAAAGCTGTAAATGACATGACAAGAAAATATCTCTCTCAGGTCAGGTTTTTGTAATTTTTTTTTACAACTGTATTTTCTCCAATACAGTTAAAAAGCTTTCATCTTTTCTGAAATGCTCTTTCTTAAATTGGGAGAGTAATTGTCTTTTAGTAAGCACATAAGTGGAACTAGTTTGTGCACTAAAACAAAGGGTATGCCCGACAGGCAACACAGCAACTGTACACTCAGCTACTCCACCATTAAATGAGCGCTACTGTTTATTATTGTTTTCTCTATTCTCTTATCCCATGGCATCAGATCACTTGCTTTGTCTGCTCTAAGATTCACTATAAGAAACTATTAAATTGTATCCTACTACTGAACTTTCCTAACATTTCTTTATAGGCCAATTTTTACAGGTGAGAATAATTAGTAATCACCAGTCTCTAATCAGCAATTAGCTCCAATTAACGCTTCCCAGCTGCTCAGGCAGGCCTGTACTGACTTCCTTCAGCTGCTTTAAACACTGAAGTTTCATTATAACACAGGCTAAAAATTTAAGAATCATTCATACTTCATCATTCTGATGGACAAACTTTTTGATTGCCTCCTGTTATTAAAGCAAATCACTTGTCTTGTGGGGTCTCTAATACTTGCAGCTGTAGGGACATCAGTAGCCAGGTGGCAAAATGAGACTGCAATATATAAGAAGTTTGTGGAGATAAACTATTAGGAATGAAACTTAAGGTAAATGTCACACATTCACAATTTAGTCTAGAAACCTGGAAGCAGTGCAGGCTATAATTAAGTTTCTTGTTATTCAAAAGTGCATAAACGTGAAAACACACAAATTCACAAGGGATACTGTATAATCAAAATGATGATTAAAGAAATACAATAAAAATGTAAGTAGCAATAATGTGTTATCTCATATACATTGACAAACAGGCAGGTCGAAAGGCAAAAAGAAAGAAGGAAGAAAACAAGAACCAGAGGAAAAAAGGAGAGTAACAGTGAATACTCAGTTAGGGTAGTAACTGGAATATTCATACACTGCTGGGAGAATATAAGGAAGTTTAGCCTAGCCAGAATACTGTTTATTAAATGGGTATAAAGAATATTTAAAAATAATAAATATCTTTCTAGAATATTATAAAAACAAAATTATATACATATCAGTATGTAATGATTTTCTCTTATTTTATATTCTAGGAGTTTTATAGTTTTATGTTATACATTTAGGTCTATGACAATTTTAATTTAATTTTTGCAAAGGGTATAGGGTCTGTGTCTAGCTTCTTTTTTTTGGAAGGGGGACGGGTGGATGTCTACTTGTTCTGGCACCATTTGTTGAAAAGACTATCTTTGCTCCATTTTCCTCATATAGGTCTTGTATACATTTTGTTAGATTTATACCAAAGTATTTCCCTAGTATTGGGGTGCTAATGTAAATGGTATCGTGTTTTTAATTCCAAATTCCACTTGTTTATTGCTGGTCTATAGGAAAGCAATTGACTTTTGTATATTAGCATCTCATTATATAATGCATGCCCTTATACGTTTGTCCAAGAGTATAAAATGTATGGGTTGGCCAAAAAGTTTGTTCGGGTCTGAACCAAATACAACACAAGCGTGAGCCCCAATGTAAACTATGTTCTTTGTGATTGTGATGTGTCAGTGTAAGCTCATCAACTGTAACAAATGTACCATTCTGATGGGGACACTGGGGAGGTTATACATACACGAGGGCAGGGGGTATGATAGATATCTTCCTCTCAATTTTGCTGTGAGCCTAAAACTGCTGTAAAAAAAATAAAGTCTATTAAAATATTTAATGGTATGTGATAAACTTAAAAATTAAGTGAAAATTATTTTTAAAATGTAATTCAGTATACTCTTTCTACCTACCTGTAAACATATATATTTATTAGAGAGAGAAAGAGAGGCTGAAAGGAAACAATTGCTGAGTGGTAGAATTATAGATGGTTTAAATGTACCCACAGTATATTTATTTTTTTAAGTATTTACTTTTAAAATCAGAAAAAGTTTATTATCACAGAACTCCAGTCCTATAAAACTAAGCTTGAGGGCCTCCCTGGTGGCGCAGTGGTTGAGAGTCCGCCTGCCGATGCAGGGGATACGGGTTCGTGCCCCGGTCTGGGAGGATCCCATATGCCGCGGAGCGGCTGGGCCCGTGAGCCATGGCCGCTGAGCCTGCGCGTCCGGAGCCTGCGCGTCCGGAGCCTGTGCTCCGCAACGGGAGGGGCCACAGCAGTGAGAGGCCCGCATACCGCAAAAAGGAAAAAAAAAAAAAAAAAAAAAAAAAAAAAAACTAAGCTTGAGTGTGATCCTTACAGCTAGGAGGAGAGGGCTCCAACATCTGGGAAAAGGGAGCTAGAACTCTGAGTCTTTGTTCAGGCAAAACCAGAATGAGCTCCAAAGCCATGCTTCTCCCACCAAAACTATACATCTTTTATTATTTTCTGTTATTTCATTGTGTTAAAATTATAATATGCACAAATAAAAACAAAATTCTTGAAAAGTGTTTATATTTGAAAAAAAAGTTTCATGGAACCTGGTCTCCCTACCCATAATTCCTATTAGCTAGTGTTAAATACATTCAATTCTAATAGTTCTCTTTTTCTGGTAGGTATATTCATATTTTTAAATACTATAGCTCTACATGTAGGCATTTTTTTTTTTAGTTTTGAAGGAAAATGCTGTTGAATCAATAAAGATTATACATGAATGTTTTTTAGTAATTCTAGGTCACTGAATCTCCAGGTCAAACCAGGACTGCCTAACTGATGACTTCTTTCTATGTATGTAATAGATACTATCACAGATGAAGCAAAATTGGCCATTTTCCATTATGTGCTGATGAAATTATTCTTGCTCTAGTACACTACCACTGTGGTTAGAAACTGTGGTTCCCAAACCAGCAGCATTAGGCTCACTTGGGAACTTAACAGAAAAAGCAAATTCTCGCCTTTACCACACACCTATTGGTGGTGGGACCACCATTCTCTATTTTTCCAGGCCATCTACATGATGCTGATTCAAGTAAAAGTTAAGAACCACTGCACTGCCATATCAGTTAAGATATGAGCTCAGCAGTGCTAACAGAGAGCCACAAAATAATAATGGATCAAACAAGAGGGAGTTTATGTCTTTCTTCTGTAGCAGTCTGAGTAGGTATTAGTGTGCTGATTTTGTATCTGTTGCTGCTCAGCTGGTCTCAATATGTTACTTCCATTAACTGCACCAGATACTGCTCCAGTTCCCAGGATCCTCTCTGTATTCTGTCCAGCAGGAATGGAGAGTTTTCTCCTCCTTTTAAAGGTGGAAGTTGTACACATCACTTTTGTTCAATCTCAGTGACTAGAAATTAATCACATGCCTACATCTAGAATCTGAAGTTTAGGTCTCCAGTCAAGCTAGAGCTAAGCAAGTGTTTATCTAAATTTTCTGTTTTTATGAAGAATAAAAACAATAATTCTGGTGGCAATTAACACCTTCTGCCATAAGTATCTATCAATAATAAATTCTTAAACTCCTTTTAGAATTGTACATGTCATAAATGTCTTCAAATCATCTTACCTTGGATGATTACCTTAGTTGTCCAGGACCCCTCTTTTCCCTGCCTCACTCTGGCTTGGGTTGGTCTCTAGATTTTCTGCACAAATGTCATCCTTGAGATTTTCTTTACATATTTAGTAAATTCCTCTGTTTCCTGAATTCTATGTTTTCATTCTTGCTTTACTCATTGATTATATACATTTTGATAAAGCATCTGGGACTATACTCACTGATTTTTTTTCTTTCCAAAAGTTTTTCTCCTCAATGTGTATTTTCTTAATCCTTCAGGACAAGTATTCTTAAAGTTATGCAAGATTTGGGTAAATTATTGTATAAGGGTCCAATCTTAATCTAAACTATAATATTTTGATTGCATTCCTCATATACAGGAGAGTAATGACATAGCCTCTTGAATGAAATAAAGGCATACTTAGAATTTTAAAAAATCAATCTTATGATTAGAAATCTGAATAGTTACAGAGTAATTTGTTTAAATTAAAAAAAATATATTGTTAAGTATGAACTGTTAATCCCTAAAATTATAGAATTTATCATAAATTCAAAACATTAAATACAAACTAATCAATTATATTTACAAAAATATATATTTATAGTTCTAATGTTAATCAACAAAATGAGATTTTGGTTGTGTAGGACAAGTCCAGTTCAGCTACACTAAAATCTCAAAGAAGGCACAATTGTCAATAATAAATAGAACACAAAATGTGTAATTGTAATGCAGCAGGATATTCCCTATGAGATAATAACAGAATTTCATGTATCGATATGACCCCTCTCATTTTTCTCAGGTCAGTAATTTCAAAAGGCAGTTATTGCCAGTTTCATACTTTTTTGACCTAAAGGATTATAAGTCTGTGCAGGATTCATTCATCATAAAAATTCAGCTGTGTCTGAAAAACAAGGGAGATATTGGGTAGCTATATGTGCTCACATGTGTTCATAATGTCATTAAAACCTTGACACCAGTTCTTTGCTTGTTGAATACAAAACTAAAGTAAAAGCAACCTTGAACTTAGGAAGAGGTTCATATTATCTCGTTAATCATTTCTCTTAGTTTGCTACCTTAGTCTTAAAGTGTACTAATATTTTATAATTGGCTTCATATTCTTTAAAATGTCCCACAAATCGTTTATGCATTTGTGAACAAAGTCAATAATTTTGACAAATTCCTTGACTGTCTCATATATTTAACTTGACCAACAATTTTTAAAGCACAAACTCTGCTGAGTAGAGATACAATGAAAAGTGAGTATAATAATACAATCATTTAACCTAAATAACTATTGTAATTTTTTTTTTACCTTTCACACTAAGTGACCCATATTCAGAACATAAATTTAAAATCTTAAGCCACTAGTAAAAAAAATCCCTAGACACTGGAATCAGAGTCAAGAGTTGCAATTCCAAACTAGTTAGCAAGTTTGGATGTTACTGTAAACAAGATTTAAGTTTTTCCATTGTAAAACAAGGAGTATAATAACATTTGAGATTCAACAATATTCCTTACTATGATAAGGATGCTCAGTACATCATAAATGTAATAATTATTCCATCCATACATTTCTAATTCTTTATCAATATGTACTTAGATAGTACAATCACAAAAAATTTAAGAGAGGTCATATGCCAATATCAGGCAGAGTCAATCTGTTCTCTCTTAAGCAAACATGATCTAGAGTTCACATTCTAGCATCACTTGGACCAGACTGTGTGCTATTTATTAATTTAGTAATTTTTCCTGAAAATAACAATAATTTTTATAATAGTATAATTATATATTGTTTTGCTTGATTTTCCTTAACATATTTATTCTCAATTTCTGCTAATTGGGAGTAAAATATTCTTTTACACTTGAAAACTTTAATAACCCTCTTTTAGTAACTGATAGATCAAGCACACAGATTATTTGTAAAGATAAAGTTGACCTGCACAATCGATCAATTTAACCTAATTGACATTTATAAAATACTTCATCCAACAACAGAGAAAACATATTCCTCTCAAGCTCCCTCACTAAACATTCACCAAGAAAAGACCATATTCTGAGTGATAAAACATACCTAAACAAATGTAAAAGAATAGAAACCATACAAAGTATGTTGCCAGGTCACAATGGAATTAATCAAGAATTTAATAAAAAACACAATAGAAAAACATATTCTCAAATACTTGGGGACTAAACAACACATAGCTAAATAACAAATGGGTCAGAAAATAAGTCACAAAAGCCATTAAAATATATTTTGACTTAAATTAATATAAAAATATAACATAAAAATTTGAGGGAAGTAGCAAAAGCAGTACCTAGGGGAAATTTACAGCATATATTAGATAAAAAGGATCTAAAATCAACAACAAATCTACTTTAGGAAGCTAAAGAAAAAAAGCAATTTAGGCTTCAAAGAAGTGAAAGAACATGAATATAAATAATAAATCTTAGATTAAAAGTCAATGAAATTGAAAACAGAAAAAAAGCAGATAAAATCAACAAAATCAAAAGATTTTTTTTCTTTAAAGATTAATAAAAACAACTCTCAGAAGGGTAACCAAGAAAAAAAAAAGCACACACACATTAACAATATAATAAATGAAAAAGGAGTCATCACTACTAATTCTGTGGACATTAACACACCATTGTAAAGCAATTATACTCCAATAAAAATGTTTTAAAAAAAAAAGGATAACAGAGGAATACCAGAAGCAACTCTGTGTCCACAGATTTGATTATTTAGATGAAATGTATACATTCCTAGAAAGACACAGTTACACAAGGAGAAACAGATAATTCGAATGATTTATAACTATTATTAAAAAAATTTCAGTAATTAATTCCTCCCAAGTAAGAAAGCACCCGACTCAGATGGTTTGACTGGTGAATCCTACCCAATTTTAATAAAGCAGTGATATAAATTCTTCTTTATCTCTTCCAGAAAAGAGAAGCACAGGACAAACTCACTAACTACTTCTATAACGTCAAAATTACCCTACTATCAAAACCAGAGACGAATATTATAAGGAAGGAAAACTATTGGCATGTATCTCTCATGAATACTGATGCAAAAGTACCTATCAGTGAGTTGGATCCAGCAATGCATAAAAATTATAAACACAAACACATGTAATGTATTCCTATTATGCAAGATTAGTTCAAAATCTGAAATTCAGCAAAATCTACCACATTGATGCAAAAGGAGAATAATCATGTAATATCAACTGATAAAAAAATTCACAAAATCCAACACCCATTTATGAAAAACAAAACAAAAAATGATGAACAAACTAACAACAGATGAACAAAATAGCAATAGAGGGGACATTCCTCAACTTTATAAAGAATACTTACCAAAAAGGTCATAATTATCAGAAATATGATACTTTCACCCTAAGATTAGGAAGAATTCAAGGACATTCTCTATCACCATTCTTATTCAATAATGTACTACTGGAAGTTCTGCTAGTACAATATGATAAGAAAAATGAAAGTATACATATTAGAGAGCAAGAAAAAATACTTTGTAGATTACAATATTTATATAGAAAATCCAAAGAACTGACAAAAAAATTCTGGAATTAATAAGTGAATATAGTAAGATCATAGGATACAAGATTTATATACAAAAATCTATTGTTTTCCTATATAACAGAAATGAACAATTGGAGTTTGATATTTTAAAAAATTTACAACAGCATACACAGAAAAGGAAATAGGTACGGATAAATATAACAATATATGCACAGGATGTATATATATGTAAAAAACTACAAACCTATGATGAAAGAAATCAAAGATCTAAATAAAAGGAGGAATATTTCCTTCATGTATCAGGATATTCAATATTGTTATGATGCAATTCTTCTCAACTTTATGTGTAGATTCAACACAATCCCATCCAAAAATCCATCAAGATCTCTCCCTCTCTCTCTATATATATATATGCATAGATGTATAGAAACATAGATAGATATCTTGTAATTAATCTATCTATAAATCAATAGATACATTGATTCTAAAGCTTACAAGGAAAGTCAAAAAAACCTACCACAGTCAACACAATACTGAAAAGACCAAACTGGAAGGTGCATCCTATCTGATTTCAAGACCTACTACAAAACTGCATTAATCAAGATAGCACGGCTTGGTTGAAAACATAGATATAGAGAACAATGAAACAGAATAGAGTATCAAGATATAGATCCACAAAAATATACTTTGACAAAGAAGCGAAAGTATTTCAATGGAGAAAGGATGTCATTTCAATAAATGGTGTTGGCAAACTGGACTTGCATATGAAAAAAAAAAGAACATAGACACAGACATTGCACCTTTCATTAAAATTAAGTAAAAATGGATTGGTGGTCTAAATGCAAACAAAATTTTAAAATCATAGAAGAAAACATAGAAGAAAATGTAGATGGATTTGGATCTAAAGATGAAATTTAAAATACATCTCTAAGAGCAAGATCCATGAAAAAAGTTGATAAATTATACTTTACTAAGTTAAAAAGCCTGCTCTGTAATAAAACACTATTAAGAGAATTAAAAAATTACAGTGAAAATTTATTCAAAACATATATCTGATAGGGCTTCCCTGGTGGTGCAGTGGTTGAGAGTCTGCCTGCTGATGCAGGGGACATGGGTTCGTGTCCCAGTCCGGGAAGATCCCACATGCCGCGGAGCGGCTGGGCCTGTGAGCCATGGCCACTGAGCCTGTGCGTCTGGAGCCTGTGCTCCGCAACGGGAGAGGCCACAACAATGAGAGGCTCGCGTATCGCAAAAACAAAACAAAACAAAACAAACAAACAAAAAAACCCAAAAACCATATATCTTATAAAGGTCTTATATCTAAAATACACATAGGATTCTTAGAACTCAACTAGAAAACAAAAAAAAAATTCAGTTAAAAAATGGGCAAAAGATCTGAATAGACATCTCACCAGAGAAGATAAACAGAAAATAACTATTTAAAGTTATACTCAGCATCAATTGTCATTAGGGAATTACAAATGAAAACAATAGTGAGTTTTCAGTACACACCTATTAGAATAGTTAAAATCAAATAAAAAAACACACTAGAGATAGCAATTGTCAGCAAAGATGAAGAGCTACAGAAAGTCTCATTCATCTCTGGTGGGAATGCAAATTGGTGCAGTCATTTTGGACAACAGTTTGACAATTTCTTACAAAGCAAAACATATTCTTGCCATAAGATCCAGTACTCATGTTCCTAGGTATTTACGCAACTGATTTGAAAAATTATGTCCATGCAAACCCTGCATGCACATGTTTATAGCACCTTTAATGAAAATCACCCCCAAACTGGAAGTAACCAAGATAGCTTTTAGTAGGTAAATGGATAAACTATGGTACATCCATAAATTGAGATGTTATTCTGCAATAAAAAGTAATGAGCCACAAGCCAAAAAATACATAGAAGAACCTTAAATGCATATTGCTAAGTGAAAGAAATCTGTCTAAAAAGCCTACAGATTGTATAATTTTAATTGTATGACATTTGGGAATAGCAAAACTACAGCAATGGAAAAGATATCAATGGTTGCCTGGAGCTTGTGGGAAAATGGAAGGTTGAACAGGTAAGCAAAGGGAGTTTTTTTTTTTTAACACTGTGAAACTATTATTTATGATACATTAAGGTGGATACAAGACACTATGCATTTGTCAGAAACAATAGAACATCACAGCACTAAGACTAAACGTTACTGAATGCAAATTTCAGAGTCATTTAGAAAGTTTAAGATCCCAGGAAGAAATGTAGACTGTGACGAGATAACCTGAGTATATTCCAAATATGTGAAAGTGCTGACCTAAGTAATTTTGTAAATGAGTACAGTCTGAAGAACTTAAAACAAAAACAACTGCACAGAAGAATTATACTGTAGTAGACAGAGTTGTTCCCCACAAAGGAGTGGGTCAACAATTCTGATACTCTTAAACATTTACACTGGAATTGAACAGTGAAGTAAATGAATGGGAAATGGTGGAAGCCAGATATCTTACTGTTGAGTGAGAGTTTACACATAAGCCTGGAAAGAAACTAAAATAACTCGCATCATTAATAATCTATTACTAATAATAGATTAGAGTTGCAGACAACAGAATAAACTCATGTTTAGCTTATAGATACAGATGGTTACATCTAGAAATATTTATAGAAATGCATATATACATGGGTTATTATACACAAGTATTGTTCCTTCTTTATCAGCTGAGAAGGCTTGAATATAAGGATGCTCCAGTAGCAACAAACACACTAGTGCTTGGTTCTTGGTTCTAATGCCATTTTCCAATAAAAGAAACCAGGGTTCCTTAGGGAAATGGCTGATTCTAGGCGTGGGGATAGAAATAAACCAGATGAGACTTCAGCACTGGGTAGTGTCAGAATGTAAGAACACAATTAAAATAAATAAATAAATAAATAAGTAAGTAAGTAAGTAAGTAAGTAAGTAAATAAATAAATAAATAAATTGATGAGAGGTTATCAAGAGAAGACAGGAACCAACTGAAAGAGCATGCAATGGCCAATGCTGGAATAATTTGAGCAAAAAGAAAATATTAAAGTACTATTAAATTATAACCCAAAGTATAAAATAAAAATCTATGATACATATGGATATAAATGATTTAGTAAATAAATAAGTAGGGAAGAAGACACAAATCCCCTGCACAGAGGAATTCTAAATAATTTATGTAGAAATTCCACCCTTGAGGACCTGGAGTGAAATTTCTCAATCCTTATGTGTGCGTGGTACACTGCAGTAGAGAAACCTGACAAACTGTACCTCCATAAGGTAATCAAAGTCAACCTCAATAATAAATCACTGAAATGTCTGCAAAGTAACTGCCCTATGCACCTCAAAACTCTCTAAGTCATCAAAACCAAGGAAAATCTGAGGAAGTGTCACAGCTGGGAGGAGCCTAAGGAGACATGATAACTAAATTTAATATGGCATCTTGGCAGGGATCCTGGAACAGGAAAAGGGCATCAGGTTAAAACTAAGAGGAAAAAAAAAATAACTAAAGGAATCCGGACTTTAGTTAAAAATAATGCATCAATAGTGTTTCACTAATTGTATTAAATGTACCATACTAAATTAAAATGTTAACAACAGAGGAGACTAGATGTACAGTATATGACAACTTTCTGTATTATCTTCACCATTTTGCTGTAAATCTAAAACTGTTCTAAAATCTTTACTTTTTTTTATTTTTAGAAAAGAATTGATTATCCCTCAAGAAACAAATGGAAAAAAATCTGCTGATAGCATATGCCGTATTTCATAGTTCTGTTTAAGCAGTATTACACCAAAGCAAGGACATTTTTCCTCATTATCATTTCATTTAATGCTTGCAAGTATATGACTAAGAAAAAGGACTAATGGATAAGTTAACAACGTAGCAACGAAGAATAAATGATAAATGCTTGTTTTACCCTCTTCTAAACTGCACTGTTCCAAATAGGCTAGAGCAAGATTAAAAATACTACTGGAACTCATGATATAATTTATGCACACTTTTTAAAAATAAATACTTATTCTGACAACAGTGAAGTGAAATATCAACACACAGAATCAGGTGAATTAATTACTTTTTTCACTGATAGGTATTATTACTGTGTTGCCAGAATTTTTCTGTAATTTGAGGTTAATTATTCATCTATTTTTGGCTGTGATGAGTCTTCCTTCTAATTCTTTCTCTTTTTCTTACATAAAACACTCAACTATATGGTTTTTATCATTTTCATGATTAAAGGTACCATCAAAGTCATGCTTGATATAACAAGTTTTTAAAATCATAGTAAGATAAAACTTAGGTCTATCATAACACAACTCATTGTTCTTTACATAAATTAAGCCATTTGCAGCAACATGGATGCAACTAGAGATTATCATACTAAGTGAAGTAAATCAAAAAGAGAAAGACAAATACCATATGATATCACTTACATGTGGAATCTAAAATATAACACAAATGAATCTATCTATGAAAAAGAAACAAAATCAGGGACATAGAGAATAGACTGGTGGTTGCCAAGGGGTAGGGACCTGGGAGAGGGTAAGAGTGAGAGTTTGGGATTAGCAGATGCAAATTGGTGTATATAGAATGGATAATCAACAAGATCCTACTGTATAGCACAGGGAACTATATTCAATATCTTGTGATAAACCATAATGAAGAAGAATATGAAAGAGAATGTATATATGTATATAACTGAGTCATCTTGCTGTACAGCAGTAATTAACACAACATTGTAATTCAACTATACTTCAATAAAATATTTTTTTAAAAAAAGTGGGAATATTTTATTGCTAGAAGAGATCTTAAAAGTTCTCATTGCAAGAAAAAAATTGTAACTGTGTGGTGATGGATGTTAAAAAATCTTAGAGTGGTAATTATTTTGCAATATTTACATATATCAAAACACATTGTACACCTACAACTAACACAATGTTACATGTCAATTATATCTCAATAAAAAAGTCAAAGAACAAAGTGGGAATAAATTATTTGCAGCTCACATTGAAATAAAGGCCTACTCTTTCTAAAATATAAAGAGCTTCTATAAAACAATAGGAAAAGGATTAAACAGCTTAATAGAAAAAATGGCAAGAGTCCACATAAAAGGAATTTTATGTTTAATTTTTTTCTTTTAAATAGATTAAAAAAAATTTAATCGAAGAAGAGTTGATTTAAAATATGATATTAATTTCACATGTACAGCATAACGTTTCAATATTTTTACAGATAATACTGCATTATTACAAGATAATGGCAATAATTCTCCATGCTATACAATATAACCTAGTTACTCTATTTTATACATAGTAGTTTGTGTCTCTTAATCCCATACCCCTAATTTGCCCCTCTCCTTTTTCCCTCTCCCCTTTGGTAACCACTAGTATGTTTTCTATATCTATGAGTCTGTTTCTATTTTGTATATATATTCATTTGTATTATTATTATTATTATTATTATTATTATTATTTTTGCAGTACGCGGGCCTCTCACTGTTGTGGCCTCTCCCGTTGTGGAGCACAGGCTCCAGATGCACAGGCTCAGTGGCCATGGCTCACGGGCCCAGCCGCTCCGCGGCATGTGGGATCTTCCCGGACTGGGGCACGAACCCATGTCCCCTGCATTTGCAGGCGGACTCTCAACCACTGTGCCACCAGGGAAGCCCTGTATTATTTTTTAGATTCCACATATAAGTGATATAATACAGTATTTGTCTGACTTATTTTACTAAGCACAATATTCTCTAGGTCCAACCATGTTGCCACAAACAGCAGAGTTTCATTCTTTTTATAGCTGAGTAATATTTCATTTTATATATATACACCACATCTTCTTTATCCATTTTTCTGTTGATGGGTACTTAGGGTGCTTCCATAACTTGGCTACTGTAAATAGTGCTGCTATAAACTTTGAGGTGTATGTATCTTTTCAAATTAGTGTTTTCTTTTCTTTTTTTTTTTTTTTTTTTTGTATATACACCCAGGAGTGGAATTGCTTGCTGGATCATATGGTAGCTCTATTTTTGTTTTTTTTTTTTTTTTGAGAACCTCCATATTGTGTTTCATACTGGCTGCAGCAATTTATTTACATTCCCATGAATGGTGTACAGGGTTTCCTTTTCTCCACACCCTCTCCAACATTTGTTATTTGTAGACTTTTTGATGATAGCCATTCTTACAGGTATGAGGTGATATCTCATTGTGGTTTAGATTTGCACTTCGCTAATAATTAGCAACACTGAGCATATTTTGAAATGCCTGCTGGCCATCTGTATGTCTTCTTTGGAAAAAATGTCTATATAGGTCTTCTGCCCATTTTTTGATTGGGTTTTTTTTTTCTTTTTGATACAGAGTAGTATAAGCTGTTTATAGATTTTGGATATTAACCCTTTTTCAGTCATATCATTTGCAAATATTTTCTTCCATCCTATTGGTTGTCTTTTCATTTTGTTTACGGTTTCCTTTGCTGTGCAAAAGCTTCTATATTTAATTAGGTCCCATTTGTTTATTTTTGCTTTGATTTCTTTTGCCTTAGGAGACAGACCCCAAAAAATATTGCTACAATTTATGTCTAAGATTGTCTGGCAAGAGTTACATTGTCTTTGTTCCCTAAATCTAAAAATTATATTTTCATTTTTAATGACTTTACAACTCCATTTTGATTGTGTGATTGTCAAAAGGGATAATATACATGAAGTTAACCTGTTCACAGTAACTATTCTTCATTGTTTGATTATGTTCATCACTGTATTTCCAGTATCTACCATAATGCCTAAACATGTAAGAATAAGTAAACAGTAGTTTAATAAAGGTATAATAAGAATGGTTATTGTTCAGTAATTTATGTTATTGGAAGAATACTTTGATTTATTTTCTAGATCATCAGTATCTTCATCACAAAAAATAATGGAGAATAATTTCAATGCTAGTTGAAAATTCAGTTTCTGTTCAATGTTTTATGTAGCTTCCCAAGCCTACTTGTATAAGGTTTGGGAAATTCAAATTAGAACTTAAAATATTCATTGAGGACAGCTGTTACCTCTGAAAGACCTTATAAATAATTATTTCTCCTACACTCGATAGTCCAAAAGCAGAGAATGGTGGTCTTCTAAGAGAAATATAACTCTTTTACTTAGATTTTTGGTTCCTGTTATGTTTGAAATGTTGATAGGAAATGGAATTAGGGTAAGTACAATACTAAAAACTTGGGATTCAAGCAATTAACAGGCTGTTATATTCCTGGGAACAAAAATGGCTTTATCCAAACCCTAAATTAAAGTGAACTAAACATTAAAGCCATGACTCTCTCCCAATACCAAAAGACTCTTAACATGACCCACCTAAGGCTTCTTTCCTAAGGCACATCAAGCTTTTTCTCTTATGAAACTCAGAATCTTCCCCCAAAATTATTCTTCTTCCCTAGAACACTATTCTGTCAACTCATTTTTTAGTGAACTTCTGCTCTCACTTCTGGGCTCATTTATCTATTGCTGCAGTAACACCACATTACAAACTACCTAGTGCTTTCAAATCACTTAGTGCTTTACAACAACAAAATTTGTGTTTATGCCTGAGCCTACAGTGCAGTGTGAGGTTGCAATGACATGGACTGGGCTCACTCAAGCATTTGCAAGAAGCTAGCCATTGGGCATGGCTTGCTACTATAGGATTACCTAGCTGGGATGACTCCACATGTTATTCACATTCCTTCAGCAATCCACTCCCAGCATGTTGTCATGGTGGTGAGAAGAGCAAAAGAGAAAGTGAAAGCACAGAAGTGATTTCTCAGTCTTCTGCCTGGTCAAAGAAATTCACTCATCAAGCCCAGAATCAGTGCAGAAGGGAAATATCAAATGGTATGGATACTTGGAGGCATGAAAAGATGGGATTATTCATGCAAAGGATCTACCACAATATTTATATCTCTGTGTGCATCTCTATATGTATCAATATTTATCTGTTTATATATATGTACTATAAATGTACTTTAATTTGAAATCAAAGTAATATAATGGTAAAAGCAGGTGGTTTTTTTTTTGTTTCTATCATGACATTTTTACATTTCATGCATGCATTAATTCTATGACAATAAAATTCTTAATGATTACACAGTATAAGATCCATATTTTTTCTTCACAACTAAAATTTAATACCTTATCGACTTCTCCCTTTCATTTTCTATGCGTTATTTTAAATATCAGACATCTCTTGTCTCATTCCTTGCCAATTTCTTATGTTATTACAATCCCTAAAAAATAAGTTTTCCCCTCTTTAATTATTCATATAAATTTATAATAGCATCTACTGTATTACATTTGTTTAGAAAATTGATTTCCTCCCTTTTATCCGCTAGACTGTAAGCTTCTTAAATTCAAGGAAATATCTATTTTTTTCTCCAGAATTACTGCTATGTATTATGTGCTTATCAATACTAGATATTTTAATTGATGCTAATATTATTATTGATATATTGCTGTTTATAATCAACCAATTTTGTGAGGTACAAATGAGAATTACTATAGACATAATAGACATATCTTAATATGGCTTGGAATAAGGATAGGCTTTATGACATCTAGAGCAGTGACTCTCAACCCTAGATGTATCTTGGAATCCACAATGAAGCTTCTTTAATGCATATTCTGGTTCTCAATCTGAGAGACTCTGCCATATGCTTACATTAGTTGATAGTATTCTAATTATGTAGCAGTTGATTTCAGAGTCTAGGCAATTATCTTCAAAATATAGAATACATGTATCTTTTTAAGTTCCATAACATAGGTCCTTTACTTTCAAAAGGTGATCTGAATTATTAATCTAAGTTTAAGAAGAAAAATAACAAAGCAAAAAAGTTATATATTTAAAAGCTGCAAAACTACTGTAGCTGTTCTTAACAGATTTTTTAAGTTGATAAAGAATATAATACTGGTCTATAGTAGAATAGCTGTGTCTAAGGCTTATCCTATTAGAATAGCTCAGCTTAGTTTATCCAGAAGGCCACTAGTATACATCTTAGATGGACTGAAATAAAAGCTAATGGATCTATAAGTTTATTCCAATAGAAGCTTTTTTTTTTCCAAGCAGAAAATATTACCTTCTGAATCCTTTCAGAAGGGAATAAAACAGAAGAATTAAGAAAAAAATAATTGAAAACCATTGATCCTTCTTTATTAGTGTGGCCTTGCAAAGTTCTTGACTTTCCTGAGAAATTTTACTCACTGGTTTTCTTACTTAATTTGGTCCTTTTAATCTAAATAATATATGATTTAATATTATTAGGATCTAGTCAGAATGTTTTGGTCATCTATTCTTTTATAACGCAGTAACCAAAAACTTAGTGGATTAATAAAAGAACTGTTTCATTTGTTCCCTGTTCCATGAATCAGGAACTTGGACAGGACATCTCAGGGCAGCTGACCTTTTCTCCATGTGATGTGTGCTGGGGCTAAAATGCCCAAGATTATGTCTTGTCTCACATGGGTATTAAAGTTATTGTTGAGCAATAGGTAGAAGGTCTCAACTGGGATTGTATGATCCATTTCCAAGATGAATCACTCACATGGCCACCAAGACTCTAAGAATAGCCTCCCACTTTCTGAGATGATCCATACTATGCCTGTGGAGGGTGTTTCTCCCAGGCTGCTCTTCCCTTTTGAGATGGACCACATTCCGTCTATGGAATGTGTACCTCTCTAAATAAACCCACTCTTTATCTGTCACTTTGTCTCTCTGAATTCTTTCTTCTATGAAACATAGAACCTGAGCTTCAGTAAGTCATGACGCCAGGAACTAAGGCCCCTGCCCAGGTGGAGGATGGAATGAAGATGTGGACCCTCCTGACTTCAATCAACTAAAGCTTGGACTCTGTTGACTTTTGTCCCAATTCTATGCCAAATTCTCCTCTCCTCAGGCCCCCTTGTGTATATGCATGTACCCTTAGTTTAAAACTTCCCCGACTTTCCTGTTCAGGGAGACACTGCTTTGGGAAAAGATCCCCTGGGTTCTTCCTCTCTGCAAGTCATAAACCTTTCCTTCTCCCCTTCCCCCCGCCCCAAAATCTAAGAATAATAATTTTACGTGTACTCGAATGCCTATTGATTCTCTAGCCCAGGCTTGCCAATAAAAGTTTCCTGAAGATAGAAATGTCTATAAATTTGTGTTCTCCAATATATTATCTAATAGCCATATTTGACTATTAAGTAATTACTATTTCAATTACTATTAAGTAATTGAAATGGGGCTACTGTGACTAACTGAAGTTCTAATTTTGTTTAATGTTAATTAATTTAAGTTTTTACTTAACTAACCAAATGTGGCTAGTGGTTACCCAAGTTACCCACTAAGGTCATAGTGTAGTTTCCTTAGATATATTTCATCAATACTGGGAGAGCAGGACATTAGCCCTGTAGCCTAACTTTCAGGCAGGATCACGTATAGAAGCTAGGTGTTCATTATACAAAATATCTAAGGAGGTAAAGAGAGTGAACATCACCTGTATTAGCTTCCTAGGACTACCATAACCATAAAGTACAACAGATGGGGGATGTAAATAACAGAAATTTATTTTCTCATAGTCTTGGAGGGTAGAAGTTCAAATCAGGGTGTTGGGAGGGTTGGTTTCATTCTGAAGCTTCTCTCTCTGGCTAGTAGATAGCCCATCTTCTTATGTTTATATGGCCCTCCTTCTATTTTTGTCTGTGTCCTGATCGATTCTTTGTCTTATAAAGACACCAGTTATGTCAGATGAGGGTCCACCTCAATGATCTCATTTTACATTAATTACCTCTTTAAAGGTCCTACATCCAAATACAGTCAGATTGTGAGGTAAAGTGTATAACTTCAACATACGAATTTTGGGACAACTCAGGCCGTAACACAACCTGTATCAGTTAGCTATTGCTGCACAGCAAGCCACCACCAAGCAGCAATCACTTGTTGTCTAATAGCTAAAGTATCTCACCTTTGGTTGATCTGGGATGAGCTTAGCCTGGCAGGTACGCTTCTCACTGTAGGTCTGCAGGCCACTCTGTTTCAGGCTTCAGAAGCTGGGACCAGTTTGGCTCCATATTCCTCTCGTCCTCCTGGGGCAGTGACTCTAGACGGGAAATGCTCTTCTAGTTATAGAATAGAAAGAGGGAGAAAAAAAATAAATGCGGTTTCCTAAAGCCTAGGATCAGAATGGCACACTGTCACTTCTGCACATTTATCATTGGCCAAGGCAAGTCCCATGGCTTAGCTTAAAGACAAGGGAAAGAGAAGGAGACTCCATCTATGATGGGGACATAGAACGAGTATCAGAGCACGGCAAATAGTTGTGACCACTAATGCAATCTACCGCAAAAGCCTTCATTTTTTGAAGGATACATGGTTGCAGTAAAGAAAGCTAAATTCTATGACCAAATGGAAAGGTAACATGGGATGTGGAAAGAAAAGCAATGCCTCGCGCTGAAAGTGAGCACGGAGTGAAATTAAGCAGAATCTAGGATAATTGCTGTGAAAATATTCACAGCAGAGATGCAAGTTGTACATTCAGAATGTCACAAAAGGATTAGTATAATTAGAGGCCCTAGATTTGGGAAGGATGTAACGGCACTTGATTTGGAACTAACTGTGGATTCCAGCTCAGTTATCATTAATACAGATAGAGCATAATCTGATGCTATTTTATTCACAGATTGTTTTAGATCACTTTTGTTTTAGATTGTTTTACAAAATTAAAAATGCAAAGGGCATTTTTATTTTACATCGAGGAAAAGTAACTACAATGGAGGCCTGTGGAATTATGCATAGCCGTAATCTTTACGAACTAAACGGCATAGAATGTTAGCATAAGACTATATTTATGATGCTTCCTTATGCCTGTGTTTGTTTTTCATTAATTATTTAAGATCTCCTAATACTGCATAGGTCCCAATGTGCTGCAGGCTGCTTTCCAAAATTTTATTTTTATGCATAAGGTACACAATGGGGAACCCTAATCCCGAGGGAAGTATTTAATTCAGTTTTTAGTGAATTAGAGAACACTATTTCCCCAAGTCTCTTGTGTCTTTTTTACTGCTGAAATCTCATTATCATTGTCTCCAAATTCAGTGTTAATTACACTTTATTAGTATACACAGAGCTATCAGTATTTGTCAGAGTCCAAAACAAATTTAGGAACAATGTGCAGTAAGTGTTCAAAGTCATTTTTTTTCCTTTCAAGGAAGTTGTTTTTCCATTAAGAAAGTTATGAACAGTTTTCTAAATTGCCCTAATATCCCTCCCCTTTTTATAAGTTATTCTTTGGATTACTTCCAACTGTATAACTATATTTACTTTAAAACTTGATATGGATTATGTTGTGGGCTGAATTTTGTTCCTCCCAAATTCATATGTTGAAGTCTTAACCCCTACTACCTCAGATTGATGAAATTGGAGACAGAACTTTTTTTTTTTTTTTTTTTTTGCAGTACGCCGGCCTCTCACCGCTGTGGCCTCTCCTGTTGCGGAGCACAGGCTCCGGACGCGCAGGCTCAGCGGCCATGGCTCACGGGCCCAGCTGCTCCGCGGCATGTGGGATCTTCCCGGACCGGGGCACGAACCCGTGTCCCCTGCATCGGCAGGCGGGCTCTCAACCACTGCGCCACCAGGGAAGCCCCGAGACAGAACTTATAAAGAGGTAATTAAGGTTAATGAGGGCCATGACTGGTGTCCTCATAAGAAGAGGAAACATGGACACAGGTACACATGTGCACAGAGGAACGACCATGTGGGGACACAGAGAGAAGACAGCCATCTACAAGCCAAGGAGAGAGACCTCAGAATGAAATTCTGCTGCAACCTTGATCTCGGACTTCTAGCTTTCTTAACTGTGAGAAAATAAACTTCTGTGGTTTATGCCACCTAGTCTACAGTATTTTGTTATGGCAGGCTTAGCAAACGAACACAGATAGTAGTATCAATAATATAACAACAGGAAAGAGAAAAACTCTCTCTGGCAACCATGCATTCATCCATTCTAGAATAACCCAGAGAAAACCCAGAAGCATAAATCTCTAGTATAGATAAATCAAGGTTAATACCACACATATAATCCCTAGTTAAGAGTAACCATCCTAAATGGCTATGCTCTGCACAAAGGCAACTTAATGCCTACTCAGCATCATGTGACTTAATTAGGGAGATTTCCAAACAAACAGAAATGGTACTAAATATCTCAGTTTTTCTCTGCATAATTTGAACTTCGTAATGAAAGTCATTACCAGTTTATAGGGACATTTTAGACTGAAAAGATGATATGAAATATGTCATAAGATGGCAGTGGGCTTCCCTGGTGGTGCAGTGGTTGAGAGTCCGCCTGCCGATGCAGGGGACACGGGTTCATGCCCCGGTCCGGGAAGATCCCACATGCCACAGAGTGGCTGGGCCCGTGAGCCATGGCTGCTGAGCCTGCACGTCTGGAGCCTGTACTCCGCAACTGGAGAGGCCATAACAGTGAGAGGCCCGCGTACCGTAAAAAAGAAAAAAAAAAAAAAAAAGATGGCAGCAGCAGGAAAGGCTATACACAAAAGACAGTTATGAACAATTAAACATTATAAGCTAACTGAATCCATAAAGCAAAAAAGACCTCATAAAATTATGGTGCTTAGTGATTACAAAAGAAGAAGAAACAGAGAAAGATAAAGTGTGTGGGAGGTCTAAGACATCATAATTAAAATTGATCAACAAAATTCTATTGCTAAAGACACAACGACTGGGCCTCCCTGGTGGCGCAGTGGTTGAGAGTCCGCCTGCCGATGCAGGGGATACGGGTTCGTGCCCCGGTCTGGAAGGATCCCATATGCCGCGGAGCGGCTGGGCCCGTGAGCCACGGCCGCTGGGCCTGCGCGTCCGGAGCCTGTGCTCCGCAATGGGAGAGGCCACAGCAGTGAGAGGCCCGCATACCGCAAAAAGAAAAGAAAAAAAAAAAAAAAAAAAGACACAACGACATACTCTATTGACCGAGGCTTAGCCTATAGCTGTGGTATAGTTTTACAGTGCCTGAACTCTTTCAATTGTTGCCAGAGGCAACTGAGTGACAATTCCAGGCTATGCATGAAATTTTGGATGTCTTTCTTTTAATAAAAGCATAAGCAACGAAAGTAAAAATAGAGATGTGGGGATACATCAGACTAAGAAGCTTCTGCAAAGCAAAGGAAACAATAAACACAGTGAGAAGGCAACCTAGGAATGAGAGAAAATATTTGCAAATTATATATATGATAAAGGGGCTAATACCCAAAATATATAAGGAACTACTACAATTCAATAGCAAAAATACAAATAACTCAATTTAAAAATGGCTCAATGATTTGAATAGATATTTCTCCAAAGAAGACACACACACATTATCAACAGGTATATGAAAAGATGCTCAACATCACTAATCATCAAGGAAATGAAAATCAAAACTATAATGACATACGACCTCACAGCAGTTAGAATGGTTATTATCAAAAAGTCAGGGAAAAAAAAACTGTTGGGGAGGATGTGGAGAAATTGGAACTCTTGTACATTATTGGTGAGAATGTAAAATGGTGAAGAAACTACAGAGATTCCTCAAAAAATTAAAAATAGTATCATATGATCCAGCCATCCTACTTCTGGGTAAATATATCGAAAAGAATTGAAATCAGGATCTTGAATAGATATCTGCACATTTCCTGCAGTATTATTCACAATTGCGAAGACATGGAAATAACCCAAATGTCCATCAATGAATGAATGGATAAAGACAATGTGCCATGTGCATACAAGGCAATATTATTCAGCTTTACAAAAGAAGATTCTGCCATTTGTGACAACATGGATCAAACTGGAGGGCATTATGCTAAGTGATATAATCCAGTCACAGAAAGACAGATACGGAGTGATTCCACTTATATGAGGTATCTAAAATAGTCAAACTATTAGAAATGGGTAAAATGGTTGTTGCCAGGTGTGGCGGGGATAAAGAAATGGGGAGCTGCCATTCAACAGGTACAAAAATTCAATTATACAAGGAAAAATAAAAGTGTCTGGAGAAGAATGGCTGTGATAGTTGTTCAACAACCTGAATGTACTTAAATGCCACTGACCTGAACACTTAAAAATGATTAAGATAGTAAATTTTTTGTTATGTGCATTAACCACATTCTAAAAAAGTGAGTTGGTGGCGCAGTGGTTAAGAATCCGCCTGCCAATGAAGGGGACACGGGTTCGAGCCCTGGTCTGGGAAGATCCCACATGCCATGGAGCAACTAAGCCAGTGCACCACAACTACTGAGCCTGAATTCTAGAGCCTGTGCTCTGCAACAAAAGAAGCCACTGCAGTAAGAAGCCCATGCATCACAATGAAGAGTAGCCCCCCCCCCTCGCCTCACTAGAGAAAGCCCGAGGGCAGCAATGAAGACACAACGCAGCCCAAAATAAATAGACTAAATAAAGTTATATATTTAAAAAAGGGAGTTTACAAGAAGTCAAACTTCCCAACTTTCAGAGCTGTAAAATGCTAGAGTGTGAATGTGTATCTAGTTTCTCTGATTCTATTACGAGGTTCTTATCAAATTTATTTAAGAACTATATAGGTCTGTGGTAAAGGACAAATATGTCATGAAACTGCACAAAATGCTTTGTTACTTGGAATAGTACTGTGTTTTCTATAATTATAAGTTAATTTGAAAGAATAAAGTGTAAAATTACTTTAAGGAAATGCCAAGAAAATTCAGATGCAGCATTTATCAACAAGCAGAGTCATCTTACCATCTATTACAAGCACTTTTCAGTGTAAATAATGCATAGATGTTAAGGATCACCACCTATCTATAGTCTGTAAATCCAGTTGAAAGGACACAGTTGTCACTTTGATCTTAACAGAAGGCAGAAATGTCCTGTCACCATCCAATCCCTCATTGGCTAAAATGTCACCTCGTCTATGGAGGCAATCTATTTATTGCCCCTATAATCCACAGATTATATGGAAGCCCAAATTGTCCTTGAACCTATATAATTAAATGCATACTTAGAAATATATCATATAAATTTATGATGCTAATAATGATCTTTTTAATATGCATCATGACCACCTGAAGCACTTAAAGGAAGAGTAATTTCTTTAAAAGCATACAACCATTTTCAGGGTTTTCATTAAGTTTAATAAATGTTGGCATTTTGACATGAAACATTTTTTTTTCCCCTAGAGGATAGAAAAGTACATGTTTGTGTGTCTTTCAGTTGACAGATAAATCTAATTATCATTGAGTTAAACTGCCATATCAGTATTAGCCATGTATGTGTTTACAATTTAATTGTATACAACTAAAGGATTCATTGATCAAATTTGCAATGCAATATGTACATCATTTGCAAAAGGTGAGGGCTTGAAAATACCAATCCCAGAAATCATGGGTCTATCCTCACAAGTGGAAATTGCCTTGATTCAACAGATTTTCCACTAGCCATAGTTTCCATAACTTAGTATGAATTATATTTAGCAACATAATACTAACAACATTTTCAACATTATTCAGGTAATATTTAAAACATTTTTATTTTAAATATTACATTGGATGTGATTTGAACATATGATTTACAGAGAAAGGTCATCAGTTACAACAATAATTTATTCCTAACTCATTTGCTAGGTGAACAAAACTTGTACAAATAGATTTGATATTTGGTTATGGGATTTTAAGAAAAATAAGTGTGTATAGGAGATGTTCTTTGCTGTTTCTAAAGTTATTTTTCCTTCCTTCTTTGCTGTCAGAATTCTGACTTTTCTCAGTGCATAGCCTCAGGAATGAATCATGATTTTTTAAGTCAATCATGATACTATCATCTCACTGTCATATTGATAAGCTTCTGAGCCTCTCTTATACCCACAGATATCCAGTTAAGCATGTTCTAGCCAACAGGATATAAGGTCAGGAATGCTTTGTGCTTCAGGGGGTAATAAATGCTTTTCACTAAAAAAAAAAAAAAAGGAAATACAAGAGGAGAAAGACTTTTATCCCCATGCCTCTTTTCCTTTTGAGACCTATGTTTGTGAGGGAGCTACAGTCATCGTACAACTCTCATAGGGTTATATTTCATTGACATTGGAATCCTAAGCAAGGAACTAACAGTGATTTGACAGAGCATGATTCGGAATAGCTAGGAAACCTGGCATCTGGCGTTGGCCAAAATTTGGATTTAGACAAGTCATTTTACATATGGTTTCCCCAGATGTTCCATGAGGAAATTAAACAAAGATACTTTCATAGTAAGGATCCAACTCCTAAATCTGTGGTTAAAAGAAACCAAAAGAGTGACTATTCTGATAACAAAGCAAATAGACCTGCCATTGTAGGAAAAAAAAAAAGTAACTGTTTGATAACACTTAATATGAGTCTAAAGACATAGGAAAGTTTTAGGAATATTCTTAACAAAATAAACAAAACAACTTATATGAATCAAAACATGCTAGTGACCAGAGTTACAATTTAACTACAAACTACCTTAGCAAGCCATTTAGCTTATTGAAGATACAATATTAAAACACTGTTTTCAGTTTAAATTTACCTAGATGTAACTATTATGAGCATGAAAAAAATCTGCCCTCCCTTCACCTAAAAAAAAAAAAAAGTTAAAAGAAATAGTATCCTAATGCCATAATCGGTAGATCTTTTAAGTTTGTATAGTCATTTGTTATTTGAGTAATATAATTATTCAAGTACTACCTCTTACTTTTTCCCTAGAATTTCCTAATTATTTCCACAACAAATATACCCTTGTGATGATTAATTTTATCTGTCAACTTGACTGAGCCAAGAAATGCCCAGATAGCTGATAAAACATAATTTCTGGGTGTGTCTATGAGAGTGGTTCTGGAAAAGATTAGCATTTGATTCAGTAGATTGAATAGCAACAATCACTCTCATTAATGTGGGTGGACACCACCCAATCCATCAAGAACAAAAAGGTGAAGAAAGAGCCATTTCTCTCTCTCTCTTTCCACCTCCCTCCCTTTTTGAGCTAGAATGTCCATCTTCTGCCATCAGACATCAGAGCTCCTGGTTCTTGGACCTCTGGACTATGGGACCACCTCTCTCCACTTCTCAGGCCTTAGGCCTCAGACTGGGAGCTACACCATCAGTTCCCCTGGTTCTCCAGCCTTCGGACACAGAGTGAATTATAACTAGCTCCCCTGATCTCCAGCTTGCAGACAGCAGGACTTTGTGGTTTCCATAACTGTGGAGCCTATTCCTATAATAAATCTCTCTCTCTCCCTCCCTCACTCTCTCTCTCTCATATATATAATATATGAAATATATATATAATCTTCTATTGGTTCTGTTCCGCTAGAGAACCCTGACTAATACAGCCCCTTTACTGAGTTAAGCTTGATATGTTTTGAGGATCAAGTCTCATTTAACCTCTTCCTAGATTTGTATCATATTTCAATAGGATTTTAAAAATTTAATTGCATTTAAAAAATAGATAATAATCTTGAGTATCTGATGTGTGCACTGGGTAATATGATTCAGACTAAAAAAAAAAGGTTTCTAAAATGTCTTTTTTAATATAAATATGGCATACATGGTATATTCATTTATAATATTAATTATGCAATATTAATTATATTAATATTGTATAATTATATGTTATATATAATTATATACTAACACTTAATTTAGGTTGTTCTGAGAGTATAGTCAGAATTTGAATTTATACTGACAGGCACAGATTCTCCTACTAAATCACAGGAAAAGGTAAATAAGGAGGACATCAATGGAAAAATTTGTATAATTAGAATTGCTGTCAAACCCCTACCTGTCCAGTAAATAAAATTAGGCCACCTAAGAGCCTCAAGGGTTTCTTTTGGTCCTCTTATGTTAATGTAAGTTTGAAAGATGATCTCTTTTTCCCTAGCCGAATTTGAAATTTTGCCCCTTTTCCATATGCCAGGAAAAAATGTTGAGTACATTAATTTTTTTTCTGTGGTAAGAGCCTCTCCTCCCAGTATTTGGAAAAATCATGACTCTGAGAATTCCTTTATATAATAATTTTCCCCAACAACTAATTTTGGGAATCTTGAGGACAGTAATGGTGTAGATGTCACAGTATGGAATGAGAGCTGGGTCATTTCTTCTGGGCACTAAAGAAAGATAAATTAATTCTTTAGGAATTAAAGATAATCTAGTAGAAGATACTGTAGTAAATGGTTAAAAATACCCTTTTCAAACTACATACAAGACATAAACCATATTTCAATATTATAATGCATAATAAGTAAACACAAATCCTATACTACAGGAAATTCCATAGATAAAACACATCCAGATCCCTGAGAGTTTTTATAATATCGTTTGTCTCTCTACTCAAAGGCAATTTACCTTCAAAAAGGATTCTGCGGTCACACTATTTTGCCTCAAAACTCAATTCTTTTCTAAATCTTACCTCGTAAGTTTGGTGTCCAACTTATTTGTTCAGTTCAATATTTAGATTGTTTTTTTCTCTCATGTCTATAGTATTACTTCCTGAATGACTGTGAAATGCTTCATTTCACTTTGATTTAGCAATCTGATCAATAACTATTTAAAACTCTATCCTTCACTGATGATTGTGTATGTTAGAATAAATTATGCCACATCAATTACAGATTCAATTTATTTTTCATTTAAGGAAGCTCATTACCTTATTTCAATACCTTACATATCATTTAAGGTATATCTCAATACCTTATATTTCATTTAATAAATCTTAAAATAATTTTATTTATAAGACTTAATTTCTATTCAATTTATTCTATTTTTAATTATTAAATATACCATATCTAAATGTTATAACGATTAATTTATGCTATTATATTTTACTGAATGATTGGATTTCTTAATCTCAGATGTTTACAAGCAGTCTGGAACTTGTGTGCCTTGAATCTCCAGTGTAAGAAATTAAATTTAGATATTTTTCAAATAATTTAAGGATATTAAAATGTCAAATAATGTTTAGTTGCTTGTGTTTTTAAAATTATTTTCTTTCTCCTTAATAAATATTGCCATTGACTAGCCGCCAATCAATGAACTGTTATCTCTTCATGTAGTAACTGTGGCGCTCTCATGCTATGGTGTCATTTTTTATAGTATCAGTTGTGAAATTTAAAGAATACAGTTTTTTTTTTCAAGAAATGGCACCAAAATTCTGCTTTAGGTATTACAGGTGGCTTGGATAATTTATTGTTAAATAACGAAATGTGATATTTTTCTAATTCTAAAATATTTATTGTCTGAAGTGAGAAAGAGTTGGAATTTTTTACTACAGTTTTGCTTGAGAGAAAAATAAGAAATCTTCCAAAAAGGCAAAGTAAACACACAAATCCTGATGTAAGTGCACCAAATCCAAGGTATGTGGCAGTCACAATCATTGACATGTTAAGCCTAGGTATTGATTTTGTTCTACAACTTCAGTGTACCCCAGATAATGACAAAGCTCGGTTTCTGTAAAGCCTTATGAAGAGAATTCTACAGAAATATCCTGCACACCTCCTGGAGAGAAACATACTGGAGAGTGATAACAAGTGCCAATACACCTCAGCCTAAGTAGAGCCCACCTTGACCTTGGCATTTCAGTTTTCAACAGTAAGAGAAGCAGTTAGCCTTTTCAACATCATTTATGTGCATATAGAGTGACTTAACAAAAAGTAACAAATGCATCAAAATTTTTGAAAGTTGTTCTAGAAGCTTTTTATGAAGAAGGTGTGATAAAATGTTTTTCAACAATAAACTCATAAAGTAAACTGGACATGTGAGAGTGAAGAAAACGTGTCGGGGGATGATTGATAAGGCGGCTCAGAATCTTATCCTTGGGGTAAGTATAGTGTGGACAAGTCACCAGAGCCTGAAGTGTTTCAACTAAAGCAGCTAAACCATCTGCCTTTAGGAATATAAGATTAAATATGTGACACACTTTATGATGCTGCAAAATTAAAATGTATTGTTATTTTCTTTAGTCAGTTGCAGGGATATTGCACTTACACTTTTTCTGCAATATAAAATAACCAGGCCTTGGAAAAATTGATAGGGAAAATACCAAAATTATTCTCTGAGTTCTGTAATACAATTGCTATAAAATAAACAGGCCTTGGGAAAATTGATAGGGAAAATACCAAAATTATTCCCTGAATTCTGTAATACAATTGCTATATAATATAATCTTCAAATTTTATATTAATGCTTTATTTTATGTTTTTTATTTTAGAAAATTGTCAAATATTATAAAAGATTGAAAAATAAGAGAAAGAATAATGAATTAAGTGTATTACTGTTGCACAATTAGAATCACAATTTTTCCCCATGCATGTATTTTCTAGAATGGAGAGTTGCAAAAATTAGTATAATAGGAAATCAAGAGATAGGTTGCTGAATTTTTCAACAGTTTCATAATACGAAGTATATATACACGCAGGATGAGAGCAATGAAAAGGTGAGATGTTACAGTCTGATTACCATACTAAGATTCAGTGACACTGACGTGTGTGTATTTGGCTTCCATGCTCCTACAGGCTACTAAGACTCTGTCAGAGTGTTAGTGTCCCCGTGGGGCAAACAATAAACTCAAATTTATCAACAGGTTGTTTGAATGGTGTTTATGAATCAGCAGACAACAGCGGTCTCAATGAGCCATGAAAATGAAGCATTTATTCACTCATATATTCAACAAATTATTCACTGAGGGCTCATGTGTATTCAAAAAAGTTTGTCAATAAATTCAAACATGTTTATATTGAGTAGGAATTTGTAAAGCTTATTTTTAGGCAAATATCCACTATGAATTGCCATGTAGGACTAAGGATATGCAATATTTTAGCCTTTTCCATAGGGAATCTCTAGCAACTAATGTTTTTCATAGCAGAGCTCTGGGAAAGATTTTAGATGAATTAATCCTTACAACGAATCTGAGGGGATAGTATTATTATCCAACTGTTTTGATGAAGCAACTTAGTTTAGAAGATTAACTTGCCTGAGTTCATTCATGCATTAGCAAGTGACAGAAGTGGCACTTGCACCCTGGTCCTCCAACTCTACATGTGATATACAGCTCACTACACAGCAATGATATACAGACCTAAAACTTAGTATCTACTACAATAAGACCGCTATGAAAGCAGAAGCTATGTTCAGCTTAAAGTAGCCATAACTGGCATAGCAGGATTGGTATTGCTTCTAAACACCTGAAAATTTACAGGAGAATTTTGGAGCTGTCAACTCTTTCAGTATTCGTTAATTTCTCCCCAGCTTTTCAGAATTTATATGCCAAGCAGCTGACAGTGGGGCCTTCTGTGATTAGCATCAGACACACTTTACCTTATTATGCTCTTGTTCGCCATTACCCTCTACCTAATTTACTCCACTTTAATTATGTTGATCTTTTTATGATATACTTTAGCCCAAGGTTTAGATATAAATAAATCCTCATGACTTGGTGACCAATACATTAACAAAGATATTCATCCCTAACCACCACCTTCCTCCCTTCAAGTATAAGGTAACTGCAAAAGAAACTCAAGTGTGAAAAGGGAGGAGGGGGAACATAGTCACTGGTCACTTATAAAGTCTCTTGGGCGGATATTATGAATCCCCCCTTTCTCCATGTTGGAATAACTTCTTTAAAGGAGCCTGGTTCTACTCTGTAACAGATTTGCTCCATCAGTGGAGATTACACCTTCCTTGGTGTGGCGGAATTTTAATAGCCAATCCCCTATTAGTTCAGGTTTTCAGAGTTAGGTTTGCCTGAACAATCACAGGCTTTGTTTTTTTTTTTTTTTGATATGGACCATTTAAAAACTCTTTTATTGAATTTGTTACAACAATGTTTCTGTTTTACATTTTGGCTTTTTGGCCTCGAGGCATGTGGGATCTTAGCTCCCCAACTAGAGATTGAACCCACACCCCCTGCATTGGAAGGCGAAGGGGACCACCAGGGAAGACCCAATCACAGGCTTTGAGGTTTTCCTGGGCCAAACAGTTTCCTCAAAAACTCAGGAGGTTTCTAATTTATTTGCTTCCGTTCAGTTCCTTGTGAAAGAAATTACAGTACAATCACACATCTACCCAGACTAGTTCTTAAGCCTGGATGACTATTAATACTAGCAAATAAAATCAAACAGCACATTAAAAGATCATACACCAGGATCAAGTGGGGTTTATCCCAGGAATGCAAGGATTCTTCAATATACACAAATCAATCAATGTGATACATCATATTAATAAATTGAAGGAAAAAAATAAGATCATCTCAGCAGATGAAAAAGCTTTTGACAAAATTCAATACCTATTTATGATAAAGACCCTCCAGAAAGTAGGCATAGAGGGAATTTACCTCAACATAATAAAGGCCATATATGACAAACCCACAGCCTACATCGTTCTCAATGGTGAAAAACTGAAACCATTTCCACTAAGATCAGGAACAAGACAAGGCTGTCCACTCTCACCACTATTATTCAACATAGTTTTGGAAGTTTTAGCCACAGCAATCAGAGAAAAAAAAGAGATAAAAAGAATCCCAATCAGAAAAGAAGTAAAGCTGTCACTGTTTGCAGATGACATGATACTATACATAGAGGGTCCTAAAGATGCTATCAGAAAACTACTAGAGCTAATCAATGAATCTGGTAAAGTGGCAGGATACAAAATTAATGCACAGAAATCCCTTGCATTCCTCTACACTAATGATGAAAAATCAGAAAGAGAAATTAAGGAAACACTCTCATTTACCATTGCAACAAAAAGAATAAAATACCTCGGAATAAACCTACCTAAGGAGACAAAAGACCTAAATGCAGAAAACTATAAGACACTGATGAAAGAAATTAGAGTTGATACAAACAGATGGAGAGATATACCATGTTATTGGATTGGAAGAATCAGCATTGTGCAAATGACTATACCCCCAAAAGCAATCTACAGATTCCATGCAATCCCTATCAAACTACCAATGGCATTTTTCACAGAACAAGAACAAAAACTTTCACAATTTGTTTGGAAACACAAAAGACCCCAAATAGCCAAAGCAACCTTGAGAAAGAAAAACGGAACTGGAGGAATCAGGCTCTCTGACTTCAGACTATACGACAAAGCTACGATAATCAAGACAGTATGGTACTGGCACAAAAACAGAAATATAGATCAATGGAACAGGATAGAAAGCCCAGAGATAAACCCACACACATATGGTCAACTTATCTTTGATAAAGGAGGCAAGAGTATACAATGGAGAAAAGACAGCCTCTTCAATAAGTGGTGCTGGGCAAACTGGACAGCTGCATGGAAAAGAATGAAATTAGAACACTCACTAGGACCATACACAAATACAAACTGAAAATGGATTAAAGGCCTAAATGTAAGGCCAGACACTATAAAACTCTTAGAGGAAAACATAGGAAGAACACACTGTGACATAAATCACAGCAGGATCCTTTTGACCCACCCCCTGAGAAATGTAAATAAAAACAAAAATAAACAAATGGGACCTAATGAAACTTAAAAGCTTTTGCACAGCAAAGGACACCATAAACAAGATGAAAAGACAACTCTGAGAATGGGAGAAAATATTTGCAAATGAAGCAACTGACAAAGGATTAATCTCCAAAATTTAGAAGCAGCTCATGCAGCTCAATATCAAAAAATCAAACAACTCAATCCAAAAATGGGCAGAAGACCTAAATAGACATTTCTCGAAAGAAGGTATACAGATTGCCAACAAACACGTGAAAAGATCCTCAACATCACTAATCATTAGAGAAATGCAAATCAAAACTACAATGAGGTATCTCCTCACACCTGTCAGAATGGCCATCATCAAAAAATCTAGAAACAATAAATACTGGAGAGGGTGTGGTGAAAAGGGAACCCTCTTGCACTGCTGGTGGGAATGTAAATCGATACAGCCACTATGGAGAACAGAACGGAAGTTCCTTAAAAAACTAAAAATAGAACTACGATACGACCCAGGAATCCCACTACTGGGCATATACACTGAGAAAACCATAATTCAAAAAGAGTCATGTACCACAATGTTCATCGCAGCTCTATTTACAACAGCCAGGACATGGAAGCAACCTAAGTGTCCATCGACAGATGAATGGATAAAGATGATGTGGCACAAATATACAGTGGAATATTACTCAGCCATAAAAAGAAATGAAATTGAGTTATTTGTAGTGTGGTGGATGGATCTAGAATCTGTCATACAGAGTGAAGTAAGTCAGAAAGAGAAAAACAAATACTTATGCTAACACATATATATGGACTCTAAAAAAAAAAGGTTCTGAAGAAACTAGGGGCAGGACAGGAATAAAGATAGAGATGTAGAGAATGGATTTGAGGACACAGGAAGGGGGAAGTGTAAGCTGGGACGATGTGAGAGAATGGCTTGGACACATATACACTACCAAATGTAAAATAGATACCTAGTGGGAAGCAGCCACATAGCACAGGGAGATCAGCTCAGTGCTTTGTGACCACCTAGAGGGGTGGGATAGGGAGGGTGGGAGGGAGATGCCAGAGGGAAGGAATATGGGGACATATGTATATGTAAACCTGATTCACTTTGGTATAAAGCAGAAACTAACACACCATTGTAAAGCAGTTATAGTCCAATAAAGACTTTTTTTTAAAAAAAGAAACATTTTTGGCATCAGTGTTCTATAGGACACAGTTGAACAAAAATCTACTTAGCAATTTAGAATATTATCACCTTTATTTTTTCATTGTTAAAATATTGAACTTATATAGAGTCTTACGCATTTTTTAATCGCAAAAGTAAGATAAAAAGAAACAAAGATGAACTTAGTTTCTGATTATTAAATGCTTGTTATGTATTTCTGACTTTATTTTCCTTCCTCCACCCAAAGTAAACCACATTTTCCCTTTAGTTTTCCATTTTGTTACTAATTTTAACCTTAGGGACTTCTAGTTATATGAATTTTCTGGAAATTAGTTAATCTAAGAAAATATCAAGGTGCCATATTTCATATAGTAGTACTGAATCTACTACTCCTGAAGATTCTCCTTCAACAAGAAATTTTAAGCTCTAAAATATCACCTTCTTCTTTTAAACAAATACATATATACTTATTTATTTATTTTATTTTTCCAGTAACTAAAGTGATACATCAAGTGACATCTCTTTTTTTTTTGTCTCTAGTAACTTTTATTTAACTAAAAAATAAGTATTTGATAAAAACTATAAAACAAGCATGTGTTAGATTGCCCTTTGAATCTAAGCTATCAAGTTTATGGTTGTCGACATGCTTGTAGTATCCCCTTTTTATCTTTGTAATGTTTTGGGATCAGTTACATTCCTCTCCTTCATTCCTAATGTGTATCACTTATGTCTCCTCTCTTTTTTTCTTCATTAGATTGACTAAAGGCTTAATAATTTATTTATATTTTAAAGGACTAGCTTTGATTTCCTAGCTTTCTCTTTAGTTTGGTTGTGTTTTCTAATTTCATTTATTTCTACTCTGATTATGCATATTTTAATTTTTGTCTGCCTATGTTTGATTTGTTCCCCCCTCCCTTTTTTTTAATGGAAGAAAGACTGATTTGACATTTGAAAATCAATCAGTTTATATCACCATATTAAAAGTAAATAAATAAGAAAAACCAAGATAGAATTGGAAAAGTAGAATGACTATAATAATTCAGAGACAGCAAGTAATAGTATAGATCTAATTCACTTTCACGTTTAAGAGTGAACTAAAAATGTGAAAACATCAAGAATATCAAAGTATGCATATTTTTAAGTGAGAACATTTGTGTTTCAGAGTTTAGAATCATTTTGCTTTAAAATGAGATTCATAAATAGTACAGGAGACTTCCAGCAAGATAAGAGAGTAAATATGACAGATCCTCTTACTCACATATATTTGATTTTTCATTAATTTCAAAAATGGAAATGTTACTGTATTCCTAGGATAAGTAGAGAGAGAAGATAACTTCCAAAGGTAAAATATCCTAATATTAATTTAAATTTCTAAATATATCTAAAAGTTATTAATAATAAAAATTAAAATATAATTAATAAATACATATAAGGATAAATTTAACAAATTATGTTAAAAACTTTACTAAATTAAGAAAATTTTATTGAAAGTTATTCAAAAATTCTGAAATAAATGGACAGATATACCACTGCTAGTAAACGTGAGCCTCAGTGAATATATAAATTATTTTCAAACGTTCAATACCTTCATTATATTTCTTTAAAAATCCCCAAGTTTCATGGAAAGTTGTGATCTGATTTCAAAATATCTATGAATGAACAATGTCATGAATAGCCAATAGATGAAATAGAAGTTAATGTGGCAGGATTAGGCCTATCAGATATCAAGAATTATTATAAACCTTTTAAATTAAGATAAATCTGTAAATAAATGAACAGAAATGTATGAAGTTAGGAACCTTAATTTAGGAAGAATATACTACATATAAGATGAAACATATGTTGCCAGGGCAATTGTTTATTCATACAGAAACAAAAATTAAATAGGATTTCTAACAGTTTTCTGTATATTAAAACTATATGGTCCAGATGGATTAAAGCCAACTGTGAAAAGCAAAATTTTTAAATTTTAAAGTTTGCATAGAATACATTAAAATCTCAATGCAGGAAATGGTTTCTTAAATAAAACATTAATAATGTAACTATGAAGAATAATTCTGTAAGATTCAATTAAAATACTTTTAAAGTGACTGTATATAAAAGGACTGTATCTCCTTCAAACGGGGTGGCAATATTTGGAACATATATAACAGACAGATATTAAGATTATCTAATCTATCTATCTATATATCTATCTATCTAAATCTGTCTCTATCTAAAGAACTACAAAATGTTAAGGGAAAAAGCATGAACCTCTCAGAAAATGAATAGAATCTGTGGACAATTATTGATGGAGGAGGAAACATGAGTGGATCACAGTGCTCATTCTCTATGGTAGAAACTGCCAATTGTGAACCCATTTCTCCCCTACGTCAGTTCTCCCCGCTGTACTATCCGTAATGGCAAACACAAGGTCAGAGCCTCAGAAGAATCATGAATATTCATCCGAAAGCCCCAGCCATTCTTGTATCATGCACAGTCATGAGACTGAGGCATCCTGACAGAGATGTGAGTGGAAGTAACATGTTGAAATTATGGGTCAACTCCTTGAAATAGAGGCTCCCTATCTTTTTTACTTTTATTCCTTTCCCTCAAACTGGAATTCAGATGGTATGCTGGAGATTAGCTTTCAACTAAGGCTGAGAGAAAGCCCTAAGAAATGATAAGGTCACAAGGTAAAAAGAGCCTGGATCCATGTATGACCTTAGGAAACAAACCAACCTTCTTTCCATGGGCTAGCCACCTATCAAGTTTTGGCAGAAGGCATTAATGCCTAGCTTGTTTGAGCCATTGGATACTTTTGTCATAGCACCGTACTGTAATTAATAATCAGAATTGGAAGTGAACTAAAAGATTTTGGCACATTTTATGCTGTCATGAGAAATCACTTTCACTGAAATAACAGGGGAGCTGGACAAGATACCTACAAAGCTTGCAAATAAAAGTCTCAATATTGATATTTCTTTTCAATTCCTACCTGCTTTAACAAGGTAGTACAAACCAGATTAACAAACCAGGGCAGAGAAGGAGGGAATACCACTCTACTAAATAGGCTTTCTTTGTTGGCAGCTGCAATCTAAATTAACTGAGAATCCACTAACATGGAGTCTTGCAGGGTTATAAAAGCCAGCTGCTTCTGTCCACTGAGCAGCTGTTGATAAGATTATGGAGCCTACACATCAATGTGCTTGGACATAAAGTGGTAACCAGCCCAGCCGCAAGATCAGATTATGTATGTTGTCTGTTCACGCATCCTATTATTTCACATGGCCTTGAGGTAGCTGCCATTAAAATGGCAGCTTTGTGACCCAAGATATGATCTATCCTGGATAATGTTCCATGAGCACTTGGGAAGAAAGTGTATTCTGTTTTTTTTGGTTGGAATGTCCTATAAATATCAATTAAGTCCATCTTGTTTAATGTATCACTTAAAGCTTGTGTTTCCTTATTTATTAATTTTTTGGATGATCTGTCCATTTGTGAAAGTGGGGTGTTAAAGTCCCTTACTATGACTGTGTTACTGTCGATTTCCCCTTTTATGGCTGTTAGCATTTGCCTTTTGTATTGAGGTGTTCCTATGTTGGCTGCGTAAATATTTATAGGTGTTATATCTTCTTCTTGGATTGATCCCTTGATGATTATGTAGTGTCCTTCTTTGTCTCTTGTAATAGTTGTTATTGTAAAGTCTATTTTGTCTGATATGAGAATTGCTACTCCAGCTTTCTTTTGACTTCCATTTGCATGGAATATCTTTTTCCATGCCCTTACGTTCAGTCTGTATGTGTCCATAGGTCTGAAGTGAGTCTCTTGTAGACAGCATATATATGGGTCTTGTTTTTGTATCCATTCGGCCAGTCTATGTCTTTTGCTTGGAGCACTTAATCCATTTACATTTAAGGTAGTTATCGATAAGCATGTTCCTATTACCATTTTCTTAACTGTTTTGGGTTCATTATTGTAGGTGTTTTCCTTCTCTTGTATTTCCTGCCTAGAGAAGTTCCTTTATCATTTGTTGTAATGCTGGTATGGTTCTGCTGAATTCTCTTAGCTTTTGCTTGTCTTAAAAGTTTTTAATTTCTCCATTGAATCTGAATGAGATCCTTGCTGGGTAGAGTAATTTTGGTTTTAGGTTTTTGTCTTTCATCACTTTAAATATGTCCTGCCACTCCCTTCCGGCTTGCAGAGTTTCTGCTGAAAGATCTGCTGTTAACCTTATGGGGATTCCCTTGTATGTTATTTGTTGTTTTTCCCTTGCTGCATTTAATATTTTTTCTTTGTATTTAATTTTTGATAGTTTGATTAATATGTGTCTTGGCGTGTTTCTGCTTGGATTTATCCTGTATGGGAATTTTCTCTTCCTGGACTTGACTATTTCCTTTTCCATATTAGGGACATTTTCAACTATAATGTCTTCAAATATTTTCTCAGTCCCTTTCTTTTTCTCCTCTTCTTCTGGAACCCCTAAAATTCAAATGTTGGTGTGTTTAATGTTGTCCCAGAGGTCTCTGAGACTGTCCTCAATTCTTTTCATTCTTTTTTCTTTATTCTGTTCTGTGGTAGTTATTTCCACTATTTTATCTTCCAGGTTACTTATCCGTTCTTCTGTCTCAGTTTTTCGCTATTGATTCCTTCTAGAAAATATTTAATTTCATTTATTTTGTTGTTCATCATTGTTTGTTTGCTGTTTAGTTCTTCTAGGTCCTTGTCAAATGTTTCTTGTATTTTCTCCATTCTATTTCCAAGATTTTGGATGATCTTTACTATCATTATTCTGAATTCTTTTTCGTGTATACTGCCTATTTCCTCTTCATTTGTTTGGCCTGGTGGGTTTTTGGCTTGTTCCTTCATCTACTGTGTGTTTCTCTGTCTTCTCATTTTGCTTCACTTACTGTGTTTGGTGTCTCCTTTTTGCAGGTTGCAGGTTCGTAGTTCCCGTTGTTTTTGGTGTCTGCCTCTAGTGCCTAAGGTTTGTTCAGTGGGTTGTGTAGGCTTCCTGGTGGAGGGGACTAGTGCCTGTGTTCTGGTGGATGAGGCTGGATCTTGTCTTTCTGGTGGGCAGGACCGCATCCGGTGCCATGTTTTGGGGTGTCTGTGACCTTATTATTATTTTATGCAGCCTCTCTTCTAATGGGTGGGTTTATGTTCCTGTCTTGCTAGTTGTTTGGCATATGATGTCCAGCACTGTAGCCTGCTGGTCGTTGAGTGGAGCCTGGTCTTAGAGTTAAGATGGAGATCTCTGGGAGAGCTTTTGCCTTTTGATATTATGTGCAGCCAGGAGTTCTCTGGTGGACCAATGTCCTGAACTCGGCACTCCCATCTCTGAGATACAGGCCTGACACCTGGCTGGAGCACCAATACCCTGCCAGCCACATGGCTCAGATGAAAAGGAAGAAAAAGAGAAAGAAAGAAAAAAAATTAAATTATTAAAAAAATTAAAAAGTAATAAAAAAAGGGAAGAAAGAAAGAAGAGAGCAACCAAACCAAAAAAAAAAAAAAAGAAAAGAAAATCCACCAATGATAACAAGTGCTAAAAACTATACTAAAAAAAAACCGCAAAAAACTGACAGACAGAACCCTAGGACAAATGGTAAAAGCAAAGCTATACAGACAAAAATCACACAAAGAAGCATACACATACACACTCACAGAGAGAGAAAGGAATAATATATATATATATATATTTATATATATACACATATATATACATATATATATATGAAAAAAAAGGAAGATGGGATTCCCTGGTGGCGCAGTGGTTGAGAGTCCACCTGCCAATGCAGGGGACACAGGTTTGTGCCCCGGTCCGGGAAGACCCCACATGCTGTGGAGCGGCTAGGCCTGTGAGCCATGGCCGCTGAGCCTGCGCATCTGGAGCCTGTGCTCCACAACGGGAGAGGCCGCAACAGTAAGAGAGGCCCGCATACCGTAAAAAAAAAAAAAAAAAAAGGAAGAGAGTAACAGAATCAATAAACAAATGTACCAATATAATAAACTCTAAATACTAAACTAAGATAAACATAAAACCAGAAACAAATTAGATGCAGAAAGCAAACCCCAAGTCCACAGTTGCTCCCAAAGTCCACCACCTCAATTTTGGATGATTCATTGTCTGTTCAGGTATTCCAGAGATGCAGGGTACATCAAGCTGATTGTGAAGATTTAATCCACTGTTCCTGAGGCTGCTGGGAGAGATTTCCCTTTCTCTTCTTTGTTCGCACAGATCCTGGGGTTCAGCTTTGGATTTGGCCCTGCCTCTGCCTGTAGGTTGCCTGAGGGTGTCTGTTCTTCGATCAGACAGGATGGGGTTAAAGGAGCAGGTGATTAGGGGGCTCTGGCTCAGTCAGCCTGGGGGGAGGGAGGGGTACGTAATGCGGGAAGAGCCTGATGTGGCAGAGGTCGTGTGACATTACAACAGATTGAGGCATGCCCTGTGTTCTCCCGGTGAAGTTGTCCCTGGATCACAGGATCCTGGCAGTGGCAGGCTGCACAAGCTCCCGGGAGGGGATGTGTGGATAGTGACCTGTGCTTGCACACAGGCTTCTTGGTGGCTGCAGCAGCAGCCTTAGTGTCTCATGCCCGTCTCTCGTGTCCATGCTGGTAGCCACAGCTCGCGCCCATCTCTGGAGCTTGTTTAGGCAGTGCTCTGAATCCCCTCTCCTCGCGCACCCCGAAACAATGGTCTCTTGCTCCTTAGGCAGTTCCAGAATTTTTTCTGGAAGCCCTCCTGGCTAGCTGTGGCGCACTAGCCCTCTTCAGGCTGTGTTCATGCAGCCAACGCCAGTCCTCTCCCTGGGGTCTGACCTCCAAAGCCGGAGCCTCAGCTCCCAGCCCCCATCCGCCCCAGGGAGTGAGCAGACAATCCTCTCAGGCTGATGAGTGCTGGTTGGCACCAATCCTTTGTGTGGGAATCTCTCTGCTTTGCCCTGTGCACCCCTTTTGCTGTACTCTCCTCCATGGCTCCGAAGCCTCTCCCCCCAACTCCCTGTCTCCGCCAGTGAAGGGGCTTCCTAGTGTGTGGAAAATTTTGTTCCTTCACAGCTCCCACCCAGAGGTGTAGGTCCTGTCCCTATTCTTTTGTCTCTGTTTTTTTCTTTTGCCCTACCCAGGTATGTGGGGAGTTTCTTGCCTTTTGGGAAATCTGAGGTCTTCTGCCAGCATTCAGTAGGTGTTCTGTAGGAGTTGTTCTACATGTAGATGTATTTCTGATGTATTTGTGGGGAGGGGGGTGATCTCCACATCTTATTCCTCTGCCATCTTGAAAGTCTCTGAGTCCAGAGGAAATGGGGCAGTGTTTTTAACCAATTCTCCAAAATGACTCTGATGCCAGATTCAAGGACTCCTATCCTCAAGGATGATGCTTCCCTCCTGAAGAAGGACACTTTTTAAATTTTTCTTGGTGCTTAGTCTGATTTCACTTGCTCAGGGGGGGCTGCATGCAGTGGCCTCACACCCAACCCTTCTGACCAGAGTTCCTTGTGTTAAATGGCTCCAAAACTGTTTCTGAATGAAGAATTTGTTGGTCATATAATTCTGAAAAATGCAGCAAGATAGATCTCTTTTGGAAATTCACATTTTCTACCTTACTAAAAATCACCAAGAAGTTCTGCAGTAATAAAACTTGTTTATGTTTGTTTCATCTATTGTTCCAAATTAATTAAACCAGTAAAATTAACTTGTAAACAGAACATATAAATAATCCAGGAAAAATTTCCATGGTAAATATTTTTTTCAGTCTTATAAATCACATTATAAAGTGACTAATCAAAGAAAATTGAGTAATAAATTCAAAATATAATCTAATACATCACAACCAATCATTTTATTCACTCAGTAATATATTCATTAATACAATTATTATCTATTATGTGCTAATACGTACAACTCCTTTTCTACAACCCAATCTGTTTCCATGCAGATGATCATAACTGAAAAATACAAACACCCTACAAGTATCATTTGAAATTCATACCGACTAATATTATGATAAAATTCTTAGCAAATTGGATATAAATAAATCTACTTCCACATAATAAAAGCCATATATGACAGACCCACAGCTAACATCATACTCTCTGGTGAAAAGCTGAAAGCTATTCTTCTAAGATCAGGAACAAGACAATGATGCCCACTATTACAACTTCTATTCAACACAGAACTAGAAATCATTACCAGAGTAAGTAGTCAAGAAAAGGGGCTTCCCTGGTGGCGCAGTGGTTGAGAGTCCGCCTGCCGATGCAGGGGACGTGGGTTCGTGCCCCAGTCCGGGAGGATCCCACATGCCGCGGAGCGGCTGGGCCCGTGAGCCATGGCCACTGAGCTTGTGCGTCTGGAGCCTGTGCTCCGCAACGGGAGAGGCACAGCAGTGAGAGGCCCGCGTACCGCAAAAAAAAAAAAAAAAAAAGAAAAAAGAAAAGAAAAAAGCATCAAAATCACAAAGGAATAATTAAAAATGTCTCTGTTTGCAGATGACATGTTACTATATATAGAAAACTGTAAAGACTCTACCAAAAAACCTGTTAGAATAAAGAAATTTCAGTCCACTGTGTAAATAAATTAATGTTTCAGTTTCAGCTCCAACATGTAAAGAGTCTGGAAATCATGACTCTTATCCTTTCAACAAGAAAATACAGAACAAACTAAAAGTTGGTAACTCTTAGTGGACTCATCGTAGAAATGAAGTTGCAGGACAAACCACCACCTTAAAATCTCTAGAGCGACAGAGGAACACAGAAAATCACAGCTGAGATCAGGTTACTTGGAGCTGAAGCCACGGGAGGATTATTGGTAAGAACAGTTAAATTTAATTTTGAAGAATTGCTAGAGGCTGAATGGGGACTAGTATGATTATCACTATTGATTCCATGAACATTAAAAGACTAATAAATTTTGTAAACCTTTCTGTGTTAGTCTGCTAGAGCTATCCTAGCAAAATACCACAGATTGGGTGGCTTAACAACAGATTTATTTTCTCATAGTTCTGGAGGCTAGAAGTCTAAGGTTAAGATGTTGGCAGATTTGGTCTCTTCTGAGGCTTCTCTCCCTGGCTTGCACGTGGCCACCTTTTCACAGTGTCCCCGCATAGTCTTTTCTTAAAATGTATCACTGGTATCTCCTTGTAGGTCCATATTTTCTTTCCTCTAATAAGAACACCAGTCATACAGGATTAGGACCCACCCTAAAGATTTCATTTTAACTTAACCACCTATCTAAAGACCTTATCTCCAGATAAGTTTACATTTTGAGGTACTAGGGATGTGGCATTCAACAAATGAATTTTAAGCAGGACACAATTCAGTCTATAACACTTTCTTTGTCCACAGATTTGATGACTTAGATGAACTGGCCAATTCCTTTAAAAACACAACTACCAAAACTCACACAGGAGAAATAGATAAAATGATTAAGTACAATACTATTATAGATTAATTCAATATTTAGTAACTTGCCAAAAAAGTAAGTGTCTGATCCAAATACTTTCTCTATTGAATTCTACCAAAAATTTAAGGAAGAAATCAAACTAATATTTTACAATCTCTTCCAGAAAACAAAAGCAGAGGGAACTCTTCCTAACTCATTTTAATGGGCCAGCATTACTCTAATACCAAAACCAGATAAATATATTTTAAAAAGGAAAACTACAGACCAGTATCTCTCGTGAACATAGATTAAAGAATCCTTAGTAGAATATCAGCAAATCAAATCCAACAACATACTAAAAGAATGATATACCATGAAGAAGTGGAATTTATTCCATGTACCCAAGACTGCTTTAACCTTTAAAATCAATTAATGTAATCCAGTGTACTGATAGACTAAAGGTAAAAATATCACCTCTCATCTCTCCTATTACATCTCATACTGAAAGTCCTAGTTAGTGCAATAAGACAAAAAGAAAGAAAAAGTATACAGATGGAAAGGGAGAAATGAAACTGTCTTTATTTGCAGATGACATGATTGTCTAGGAAGAAAATCACAAATAATCAAAAATCAAATAATCAAATAATCAAAAGAAAAAAGCATCCTGGAACTAATAAACAGCAAGGTCACTGCATACAATACAAGATAATAAACAAAAGTCAATTTCTCTCTTATCCAGCAATGGCAATTGGGATTTGACATTAAAAACAAAATACTGTTTATAATAACACCAAGATGAAATATTCAGGTATAAATCGAATAGAAATGTCCATAGGTGGAAAACTACAAAACTTTGATTACAGAAATCAAAGAATAACTAAATGAAGAGATGTTTCATGTTCATGGATTGAAGGACTCAATATTAAGATGTCAGTTCCTTCACACTTGGTTGATATATTTAACAGCTTTATTCATAATTGTCAAAAAACTGGAAACTACCAAAATACATTTCAATAGATAAATAGATAGACAACAATAAATCCATACAATGGAATTAGTATCCAGCAATAAAAGGAAATGCATGATCAAGCCACAAATCCATATTGTTAAGTGAAATGCTAGTCAGAAAAGGCTACATATTATATGATTCCGATTATATGATATTCTAGAAAAGGCAAAACTATAGAAACAGTGATTGCTTGGAGTGTGGGGAAAGGAAGACAGGGATAAATAAGGGAAAAACAGGAATTTTTCAGGGGAGTTAAACCATTCTGTAGGATATTGTAATGGTGAAAATATGGGATTGTGTTTGTTAAAATGAATAGAGTTTACTGCATGGAATGAATTTTAAGGTTCACAAATAAAAAAATTATTTAGGAAGTTGAGGGATCCCGGGAAGCAATGTGGACTGTGACAATAGCACATCACTCTATTTACAAATGTATGAAACAACCTCAGTGAAAGGGGTGGGAGTGAGTGGGTGATGAACTAAGTAACTTTGGAAATAAGGGGCATATGTAGGACTGAAGGCAAAATGGGCTTCCCAAAAGCATTGCATTCTAGCTGATAAAGTTCTTCCCACGGGGGTACTGGTTAAAAATTCCAATATTTCTACTGTCCTGGAATTGAAAAATGAATTAAAAGGATAGCAAATAAATTAAAAGGATTGCAAATAAAAGGATAGCAAAGAAGAACCCGGTTTGTTTGTTGGAGTAGAAATTTACATAAAATCAAGGGTAGGAGGCTAGAATGATTCCTTTGATAGTGGATTGATTTTGGAGACATCAGGAAGACATAAATTAGAGTTGGAATCATCAGACAATTAGCTTAATATAGATACAGGTTATTACAGATATTTTTAATATAAATATATATGGATAGTATATACACATATATTTCTTTGATAAGTTTGCTGAGAGGGTATAAAGGAAAAGACACTTCAGTAGGACTTGTACAATTTAGCATCCAGATCTTGCTTTCTAATATTATTTTTGAATACAATGAACCAGAGCTCCTCAGATAAATGGTTGATTCTAGGACTGTGTCCAGAAATATACAAGATGAAACTGAAGCACACTGCAGTGCCAGAAAATAAGGACATGCTCAAAAGTACTTCAAAAAAAAATACCAACACCGATAGAAGCACATCAAAGAGGCATAAGAGCCAAGTCAAAGAGCATCAAATTGTCAATAATGAAACAGAGTAAGAAAACAAATTAATGTAGTACTGGATTGTAATCCAAAGTATAATATGCATATCATGAGTCCATACTGATATAAATAAATGATTCTACAAATAAGCAAATGAATGAGAGAGAAGAGACAAATCTTCCATGCAGAAGAATTCCAAATGATTTATGTAGACTCTCCATCATCAAAGAGGGAGAGCGTAAGTTCCTCCCTGTGAGATTTCCTTCCTGAGTACAGTATGGAAAGAAAAAGTGGATAAGAGTAACTTTACAGTAGAAAATCCTGACAAGCACTCCCTAGGTCAGCTGATTAAGGTCAACAACAACAGGCATTCATCATGTTGATACTATGTTCCCTTTAATGGTGCAATGAAAATGGTACTTTACTTCTCCTGCCCCCCTCCCCAAAGCATATAACTACAGTCTAATCATGAGCAAAACATCAGACAAATTTCAATAGAGTTTTATGCTACAGAATTCCTGACCAATAGTCCTCAAAACTCTCAACGTCATCAAAAATGTCTGAGAGATGTCTGAGATGTTGTCAAAGGATACAAACTTCTAGTTACAAGATGAATAAGTTCAGGGGATCTAATGTACAGCATGGCGACCATAGTTAACAATACTCTACTGTATACTTGAAAGTTGCTAAGAGAATTATCTTAAATGTTCTCACCACCACAACAAAAAAGGTAATTATGTGGGGTGAATGATGTGTTAATTAACATTTCCGTGGTAATCACTTCATAATATATACATGTGTCAAATCATCATGTTGTACACCTTAAAACAATATTATATGTCAATTATATCTCAATACAGCTGGAAAAACAAAGAAAATAAGTCTGAGAAACTCACATAGACAACAGAAATCTAAGGAGACAAGACAACTAAACGTAATGTGGTCTCCTGAGTGGGATCCTGAAACAAATAAACAAATAAGGATATTAGGTAAAAACTGAAAAAAAAACCCTGAATAAACTATAGGCTTTAGTTAAGAATAATGTATGAATATCTGTTCAACAATTGTAATAAATGTACTATACTAACGTAGAGATTAGTAAGAATGGAAATTGAGGGATAGTTATATGGGAACTCTATTATCTTCTCAATTGTTCTGTTAATCTGCAACTTTTGTAAAGTATAAATCTGTAAAACAATTAAATGACCTTACAATAGCCCACAAAGTCCTCTGTAATACCGACCCAGTGCTACCTCTCTAGGTGCATCTTTTACTGCCTTCCCTTTACTCAGTTGGCCTCGGCCACACTACTTTCCACACTGGTCCTCAAGGACACGATATATACGCTCCTACCTCAGGGAGTGCATACCTGCTGGTACTTCTACCTGGAACATTCTTTCTACAGATAACTGCTTAGCTCAAATCCTCAGTTCTTCATGTCTTTGCTCAAAAATGCCATCATAAGAGAGAGGCTCCCAACCTATCACAGGTAAAATAAGAAACTTTCCCCATCCCATTTCCTGAAATCCCTATCATTCTTGCTCAATTTTATTATCCTTCATAGAATTTATCAGTATTTGACATGTTATATATTTACATGTTTATTTATTTAAGGTTTGTCTCCTTCTACTAGCATATAAAGCATCATGTGGGGAGGAATTTGACTATTTTATTCACTGCTGTATGCCCCAAATTTAAGAGTATGTAGTCAATGGTTGGTATTTAATATATGAATGAATAAAGCATGCACTAGGCTGACGAATACATATAAAATCTCTCTAAGTATATGTTAGTCTATCAGAAATATATATGTATATATAAATACTACATTATAGTAAAACTTTCTCCTCATTCATCCTTGATTTCTGTGAATTTTTCAGAGCTTAAGTTTACATTTTATATCTGTACAACACTTTATAATACTTCCATTGTGACAGCTGCACTAGGCATAATGCTGTTTGCAGCACAGTGTGAATTGCAATCTGGGATATATAACGTTTAAATCTCTGACTGAACTGGAATATATAATTTAGCAATGTAGTAAAAAATGTGCATGAACTTGGTATTAAAAATGACAATAAAATATTATTGCCAAACAGAACTTTGGAATACTTCTTGTAGACTTCTTGAGTGTGTACTAGAAAGGAAATGCTTTACTATACTCAGTTCATGAACTTTACTGCAAAAAAAATGACAATTGAGTTACATAGTGGTGTCACAATTTGGATGTAATATCAAAAACCTGGAGGATGTAAGATATGAGAAATAAAATACTAAATATGCTTCCTATTGAGCATTTAAATTTGTTTTAAACATAAAATGAACCCATAAATTTCCATTTTAATTTTCTTCCAACTGTATAAGCTGCAGAAATGCTGTTCTGTATATTGAATATGCTGAAATTAGTCCCAGCAGAAACAAAAATGTAAAACAAGTGATCTGGAAAAACCCATTATTGAGAGACATCTTTAAACAATGAAAAGTAAGATATATATGATTTTTCAAGTATTATAACACTGACTCATTGCAGCTAAGATATTCACAATACAAATTTTAAAAAAAGACACCATCACAAGGTTGAACAGCCATTAATATATTCTTCAAACACATCACAACCACCTGACATTTCTAGACTCATCCACTTGCCATTAATATATTTTATTGCTTTAAGATTTCAGTAGAAGTCTGAGCTTTGGATTTGGGAAATTCTAGGTGCTCTAAATTATTCAATGCATTGGAAATAATTTATTAAGCCTTGGTTAAAAAATGACAAATTGCTCACTGGATAAATATTACTATTATTCAAGAAATATTAATGGAATATCTACTATATTTGTTTTAAGAAAATATTATTCATCAAGAAAAAGTCATTGAAAATCTACTCTATTAAAGGAAATCTCACAGATCTAAAATTTGGAGAAATAATAGGGAAGATAAGCATCATAAATATTTATAATACAAAGAAGAATATATTGAGCTGTATCACTATTTTTGTATGTTTATAATAGAGAAATGAATGCGATTCCACACAAGACAGTTAATAAACATGGATTTCTGGCAACCATTCCTAAACCAAGACTTAGAGATACCACCAAAGAGAGAAGGAACTATATGTATACAAAATTTCAGTAAAAATCATTAGGAACTTCTTTGGATTGAAAAAGCTTGGAAAAGAGACAACAGAATAAAAGATCAAGAAGGAGGAGAAACAAAACTGGTTGGAATGGGTTGGAAGAGAGCTTCCAGGTTACGTCCTTCTCTTTCTTCTATATTACCCTGGGTATATCAATACCTGTGCTACCAAGACTATGAATCAGTTATCTGGTAGGTTTTTTTTTTAATTAATTAATTTATTTTTGGCTGTGTTTGGTCTTCGTTGCCACGCGCGGGCTTTCTCTAGTTGCAGTGAGAGGGGGCTACTCTTCATTGTGGTGCATCGGCTTCTCATTGCGATGGCTTCTCTTTGTTGTGGAGCACGGGCTCTAGGTGCACAGGCTTCAGTAGCTGTGGCTCATGGGCTCAGTAGTTGTGGTTCGCAGGCTCTAGAACACAGGCTCAGTAGTTGTGGCACACGGGCTTAGTTACTCCATGGCATGTGGGATCTTCCCAGACCAGGGCTTGAACCCATGTCCCCTGCATTGGCGGGCGGATTCTTAACCACTGCACCACCAGGGAAGTCCCCTGATAGTTTTAAAATATATCCACGGTGTCCTTGACGTTCCCAGCATCAAAAGGCAGAGTCTTAATTCCCCTCATCTTCAGTATGACTGACTTCAGTAGCCGACTTGAGACAAATATAGTAATGTGGAAGTGCTGATGTTCTACTTCAGAAACTAGATCACAAAAAGTACTGGGAATTCCTCTATCTGGGATTGCTTACTCTGGGGAGGTTAGCTGTCATGTCCTGAAGACAGTCAAGTAGCCTATGGATAGGCTCAGTTAGCAAGCAACTGAGGTGCCTGCTAATAACTGGTGAGGATCTGAGGCCTTCTGCCAAAAGCCACTGAGTGCACCATCTTGGAAGCACACTCTTCAGCCCCTACTAACATTCCACCTGAAACCAAGTGAGAGATTCTGTCAGAACTATATTTCTAAGATGCTCCTGAATTTTTGAGCAACTACACCCTGAGAAACTAAATGTTTTGTTAGAACATTAAGTTTTGGGGTAATTTTCTATACAGCAATATATAACTAAAGCAATATTTTAACTAAAGGAAAAGGAAAACTTTTCCTTATTGAATTAGGAGCTCTCCTTAAATGATACCCATAGGACCAAACTCTATCTTTTATGATGCACAAATATTTTTCCAATGTATTTTGCTCTTCTGGCTCTGTGTAAGATGTCTGTTGTCAAAAACCCATTCAGAGTTGAATATATTTAATATTTATGTCATATACTTAAGAGCTTCTATGTGTTGCCTTGGGTGACATGGAGCAGAACTCAGAGGAATAGCATAGGACAGATGATGAGTAACAGGGGGATGAGGCCATTATTTTCAAGTTGTGATTTGGCATAATTTAAAAGAGGGATGGGGCTTCCCTGGTGGCGCAGTGGTTGAGAGTCTGCCTGCCGATGCAGGAGACACGGGTTCATGCCCCGGTCCAGGAAGATCCCACATGCCGTGGGGCGGCTGGGCCCCTGAGCCTTGGCTGCTGAGCCTGCGCTTCGGAGCCTGTGCTCCACAATGGGAGAGGCCACAACAGTGAGAGGTTCGCGTACCGCAAAAAAAAAAAAAAAAATAGGGATAGATGTAAAGACTTTACATTTTTATTGCAGTTGGCTAAGGGGTCTTTTAAGGAGGGGACTTCTTTTAGAAGCTTCCTCAGACTAATCCAAAAAATGAACTGCATTAACATCATTGGATGTTTGTGATGTTCTTTTCCTCTTTTCTATTGAAATGAACAATTTTCGTCATATCAAACGTTCCCTAAAGTTACAACTGTAACTCTAAATTATTTTTGGTAAAAGTATGCAGTTTAGACAGATAAACATATAGATTAGAGTTACACTGTAAGTGCATGGAAGAAGCCAGTGTCTGGCCCAAATGACCTTGACTAAGAAGAACTCATAAGCATCTGACGATGTTCAGGAGATATAATGCTTGTATAACTCACATATTCAGTCACAGTTTAACGCTTCACTTTCTCCAGTTGAAGACCCAAAACATTTTCCAATCCCAATGAAAGAAGGGTTAGAGAAAAAAATATCTTTTAGAACTAGATTATCTCAAACAAAACAAATATGACTGAGAAAGGTTCTAATGTGTTACTGTTTTTAATGTTTAACTTTTATGAGAATGGGATAAATAACTCATTATGTTTTTATTTCAAACTATTACACATTGTCCTATATATTTTACAAACAAATTTGTAAAACATATTTTTTGTTTGTTACAAAAAACTCATATCCGCCTTCCAAAGAATAAAAGGAAATCTAAGTTTGTCTTCTGAGACACTGTCAGCCCCGAGCTCTTTCCTCTGTGTGCCTATACAGTGCACAGACTCAGTTCAGGAATTCTTACTAGGTCCAGTCACATACCTGCAGTCTTCTTGCAATGGAACGCTTCATTTCTACAATGTCAGGTATTTTTCTTCCTTTATTATAGTTAATTTTCCTTGAAGCTTGAATAGGAGTGAAAAAAAATATTTCTCCTATTATTTTCCAGCATACACAGATCCACTCCTTAAAGGTCATCTGAAAATCACTGGGTAAGATATTCAGATCAGGCCAGAGTAGCACATTAATAAGTGCCAGAATGAACAAAACCTAAATGTTAGAGGGTTGAACTTTGGAATGTCAGATTATGGGAGTTTTTTTTTTTTTTTTTTAACCAGGTTCTTTAGTTCTAAGACAAAATAATAAATTCTCCTTGCCACAAGTTTATTGATAGATATAAAGGAAAAGTAAGTGGAGTTTGTGCTCCACTTGTCAGCTCAGAAGGCTCCCACTTGAGTTACATGCATTCTCCTGAGCCACTTTGTTATCTTTTCTTCATGCTTGAGTGGCAGAATTTGGTTGAGAGCCCTGGAGGGCAATTCATGCCCAGGCAAGTAAGAGGGCACAGGTGAACACAGAGGAGTATGATCATTTTAATGTACTGTTGGATTCAGTTTGCTAGTATTTTGTTGAGGATTTTTGCATTTATGTTCATCAGTGATATTTGCCTGTCATTTTCTTTTTTTGTGGTATTTTTGTCTTGTTTTGGTATCAAGGTAATAGTGGCCTCATAGAATGAGTTTGGGAGTGTTCCTTCCTCTGCAACTTTCTGGAAGCGTTTCAGAAGGATAGGTGTTAACTCTGCTCTAAAGGTTTGATAGAATTCTCCCGTGAAGCCATCTGGTCCTGGACTTTTGTTTGTTGGGAGTTTTTAAAACACAGTTTCAATTTCAGTACTTGTGATTGGTCAGTTCATAGTTTCTATCGATTCCTAGATCAGTCTTGGGAGACTGTACCTTTCTAAGAATTTGTCCATTTCTTCTAGGTTGTCCATTTTATTGGCATATAGTTGTCTGTAGTAATCTCTTATGATCCTTTGTATTTCTGTGGTGTCAGTGGTAACTTCTCCTTTTTCATTTCTAATTTTATTGATTTCAGCCCTCTCCTGTTTTTGCTTCATGAGTCTGGCTAATGGTTTATCAATTTTGTTTATCTTTTATGTATTTGTATAACTGAATCACTTTGCTGTACACCTAAAACTAACACAACATTGTAAATCAACTATACTCCAATACAAAACAAAAAAATTTTTAAAAAATAATAAAAAAGGGAAAGAAAGACAAACATATAGGAAGGCTTTATGGGTGAAGTAGTTAAGAAAATTTGTGGCTTTTGTCAAACCAAAAGTATCAGAGAAGTTCAAAGCAGGCACCAATAACACTTAACTGAAATAAAAAGAGTGGATATATGTATAGATATAACTGATTCACTTTGCTGTACACCTGACACTAACACAACATTGTAAATCAACTATACTCCAAAAATTTTTTTTTAAATAAATAAAAAGCTGGGAAAAAGTGGGAAGACTAAAGTAGAAAAGTAAGTAAATGTAAATACACTTTATAAAATAGTCATAAATAAACAAGAAAGACAGTGACAAAACATAAAGACATGTTCTGTGCTTTTGAAGTTCCATAAAGCTTTAGGTAAGAGCAGAGTAGGGAAAAATGGTTGGATGATAACACTTTCCCAGTTTCCAAAAGTCAGAGACCCCAGACAAACACCAGATCATCATGATATCACATTACTGACAGGGGGATTTTTGTGGAAACTAATGCCTGTGGCCGGCGATTTGTTCTGTAAGTGAGTATTGAAACACCCGCATTTGAGGAAATATCAACAACTTTTTCTGCACTTCATGTATTTATTTGAAACTTTGTACACATCTGACTAAAGCATTCTAATATTTCGTTAAAGTGTGATAGGTGGTATAGCAGGCACCTCTGTGCAGGGGAACAGAACATCAGAACATCTATTACAAACATACCGTGTTTCACTGTGCTTTCCCCTGGAAGAGCAGACTCTACACTTTCTGGCGGCAATGTTTTTTAGTCCTGTGGGTATTATTTCCTCTAGAATATGTTCTTTTATTTTACCTGATAGTCGACAAGGTGGATCTTTGTGGGGGGCTCTTAGAAATGCCACAAGAAAGTCCAGGTGTAGGACTACCACTACATTCACCAGAATGGTCAGTTACCCATTCTCTAGCTACTGCTAGCAAAAATTGCTTGTAAGTCATTTTATTCTGTGCATTAAGGCTACAATAAAATCTCCAAAATATATAAACAGCTCATGCAACTCAATATTAAAAAAACAAACAACCCAATCCAAAAATGGGCAGAAGACCTAAGTAGACATTTCTCCAAAGAAGACATACAGATGGCCAAGAGGCACATGAAAAGCTGCTCAAAATCACTAATTATTAGAGAAATTCAAATCAAAACTACAATGAGATATCACCTCACATCGACTAGAATGCTGGAGAGGGTGTGGAGAAAAGAGAACCCTCTTGCACTATTGGTGGGAATGTAAATTGATACAGCCACTATGGAGAACAGTATGGAGGTTCCTTAAAAAACTAAAAATAGAATTACCATATGACCCAGCAATCTCACTACTGGGCATATACCCTGGTTTTGAAAACCATAATTCAAAAAGACACACGCACCCCAATGTTCATTGCAGCACTATTTACAATAGCCAGGTCATGGAGGCAACCTAAATGCCCAACAACAGATGAATGGATAAAGAAGATGTGGTACATATATACAATGGAATATTACTCAGCCATAAAAAGGAACAAAATTGGGTCATTTGTAGAGACGTGGATGGATCTAGAGACTGTCATACAGAGTGAAGTAAGTCAGAAAGAGAAAAACAAATACTGTATATTAACGCATATATGTGGAATCTAGAAAAATGGTACAGATGAACCAGTTTGCAAGGCATAAATAGAGACACAGATGTAGAGAACAAACGTATGGATACCAAAGGGGGAAAGTGGCGGTCAGGGGGTGGTGGTGGTGGTGGTGGTGGGATGAATTGGGAGATTGGGATTGACATATATACACTAATATGTATAAAATAGATAACTAATAATAACCTGCTGTGTAAAAAAATAAGTAAAATAAAATTCAAAAAAATAAATAAATTTTAAATGCATTGAATAAACCACAATTACTCAAATAGAAACCTACTTTCTTATACCATTTTCGAGTTTTCCAGAGGATACTGAAGTTTGCCAGATATTGATCAGATCCATCAACTCCTTTCATATATTTATTATACTCTAATATTCAAATGGGCTTAGTTATCTGAAGTCCTCCTGTCTTCCTTTCCTGTAGATGATATGGAGGTGTCATGAATTGTTGTCACCATGTGGACTAGCCTCTTGTCTTTCCATATAAGAAGAATCACTTCTCACTTCCATAAGAATGTCATTTCTTCCCTCTGTAGATTTTTTTGTTTGTTTGTTTTGTTTTGTTTTGTTTTGTTTTGTTTTTTGCGGTACGCGGGCTTCTCACTGCTGCGGCCTCTCCCGTTGCGGCGCACAGGCTCCGGACGCGCAGGCTCAGCGGCCACGGCTCACGGGCGCAGCCGCTCCGCGGCATGTGGGATCCCCCCAGACCGGGGCACGAACCCGCGTCCCCTGCATCGGCAGGCGGACTCCCAACCACTTGCGCCACCAGGGAAGCCCCCCTCTGTAGATTTTTAGATTTCTCCTTTAATTGGTTTGGTAGACCACGATTCTCTCTTATAGTCCCACAAACTCTGGTTTTATTTTTCAACAATATTTCAGATGTGGACACACTGTTGTAATAATTGTCTTGATAAATATGGTGCCATGAACCAAGATAAGGTTGTAGGACCAATAATATTGTTTCTTGCAGTTTCTTTCCTTCACCCAAGAAAATCTCAAGGTTGCATACATATCCAGTTTCACTTTCACTAACCAGCCTGACCAAAATTCCATATTTTGTAAGTTTTCCGGGATTATAGGTTTTGAGTCATCCTCTCCACTTTATCATTGCCTCATCAAGTGATAGCTCTTGTTTGGGTATATAGATCGATTGAAATGTTGGTGGAAAATAATCCAAAAGAGGTTTAACTTTTGAAATTCTGTCTGTAGGAAGTAGAGTTTCTGAGTTATCGTCAAAGTGAAGAAATGTCATTATTTGTTTGAAGCTTCTTCTCGTCAGAATCTTTGGAGAGATAGGTGTTTCAAGTCAGGGATCAGTCAACCAATATTCTTTCCAGTGTGACTTTATTTGTCCCATCAAAATTATTAATACAAGAAACTTCTTCCTGTCACTATTGGTTACATCAGTCCATTTTAAAGCCTTATCATACTTTTTTATATGATTTTTCACTCTGTTGTTGATAAAACTTTGTTTGAGAAGTGACCAACTCAAAAAAGTCATTACCCAGAAACTAACACACGATTGTAAAGCAATTATACTGCAGTAAAGATGTTAAAAAAATAAAAATAAAATAAAAAAAAGAAAAAGTCGTTACCAAAAATTAATTCTGTTATTTCACTAACACTTTGCAGGTTATTACATGCAATAGTTACACCTGTGACACACCTATGAAGTCTTCTAATTTGAGTGAAATGTTGTCTTCAATCCACTTTTCTGTAGAAGCAAAGGAGCATTCTCCAGCACCGTGAGTTTCATTCTCACTTTCCGCATGTATCAGAATCAATCACTAAGGTTTTTTGTCCTTTTGTTGGTGTAATATTCACATCGTCTGAATCAGAACTATATTCTGAAGAACTATCATCTTCTGAGACTAGTATGTATGTCGCTCAGATAATCAGAGAAAATATCTGCATAAAATTCACCGAAAAATTCTTCTTCACTCAAAATTTCGCAATGCATCGTTTTTGAAAATTTTACAATAATAAGCTTGTGTTTATAGTATACACAAGGTTGGAACAAAAACCTAATGGAGCAAAATGTGAAAAGATAACGACAATCATAAATTGTATAATGAACGCTTGATCAATTTTAGGCTCTAACAACTTAACACAGTGATGTTAACTGTATCTCTCTCTAAAAACGTATTGATAATGTCTCCAGTCAATAATGTGATATTGTTTATATATTCTTTACAAAGGTGCTATATTTCTCAATAATATTTTCTCATTTAGTGTTCTCAAAAATCAGCATCAGCATATAGCACCAGCGCTGGGAAGTCCAAGTCCTTGAAGCTTGGATTTCTTATAAATAAGAAAGGCTTCATTCTGACCATGAAGTTGGTCAATATAAGGTAGTCCAGTGATTTATTCTTCTGCCCTGGCCCTCTGGAATGGATTTTTCAAACAAACCTGGATAGCAGTCTAGAAGTAGGTGAAGCTATGTAATCTGAGTTGGTTACTTGGAGTAGAATAGAAAGCCATTTGATATAAATTTGGAGTTAGTTGCAAAATACTTTTTGCAAAGATATGTTTATGTTCCTTGGATGAAGAGTTTTAGGAACTGAGCTCCCCATGGGGGTTCCTGCTGGTGTGTAGGCTTCGTATCATTCTCTGGGCCATGGAATTGTAAGATTCCCTGACTCCCCTGATAAGGTTTCAATAGGTATCCTAAGGGAAGTTTTGTCCTGTGAAGACACTGGTGCGAGAACGTCTAGCTGGCTCAAGAGATGACTTATCAGACACTATACATGTTCATTTCTTTAGGAACTTCATCTTAGAGTCTTACACTAGAAACTGAAAAGACAGAGGAAAAAAACAGTATGTGTAATACAGTCTGACTCCAGTTATTAATGTTCAACTGCTGACAGCTTCTAAGCCTCACTCCTCTCTCTTCTCCTCTCCCTGCATGCTCTCATCTTTGACACCAGTGGGTGATTTAAACCGTGCAAGCCCCTGCCCACAGACAGATCCCAGCCCCATCCCCTAATCACAGTAAAAAACCTAAGTCAGTCTTCTTTCACTACCTTCTCAAGCTACCTTTGGGTCAGCTTGGTAGGCTTGCCTTGTCCTTCTTGGAAAACCTTATTATGTAATAGTATACCTTTCATGCCCTGTTGGTGTGTGTGGCATATTTATTCTCAATATCTGAACCAAATTTTGAATGGGGGTCCATCCTGTCCCCGTGTGATGGTCACAGTGATAATGTCAGTAATAAAGTAGATTTTCATCAAGGATGTAGTTTTCAAATTTGACCAGACAATTAAAGAATGTTGAGATGGGATTTATAATTTGTAGGAGACAAAGTAAACTTAGCATTTGGAAGACTGATGAAAAGAAATCAGAGCTCATATCTATTGTGAAATTTGCCTCAACGCTGCAACACAGGGAGATCCTCATATTTAAGTCAAGGGTCCTTAGGGGATTACACTGTTTCTGAATGGTGGCAAAAGTTTCTCTATTGGATTTTACTGGAAACACCAAGATAGAGATTGCCTACTCTCCCAAATATCCCAAAAGGACAACTTGCTGATCAAGAAAAGATAATTCTAAGTCTATTGCCATATGGGAGAACATCATCTTAACAGTCATGTATATAAAAGTTATCTATATAAAGCTCTAAAATATACAGTTATAGGTATGGCTGGATGGGTAGAGATAGAGATAGTGAAGCTATGTATAGAGATACTTAAAATTACATGTTGGAAATAAACAAATAATATTTGTTTCTTTTAATTTTCTCTTGGTAGCATGATTTTGGGTGCTGTCTAATGTATTACTTATAATTTTGTATTTTCTAATCAACTACTTTTCCTTTCCTTCTTTTGCACTTTTTTTTCCTGGATCTCAATTAGCAAGAGTTAAGTTACTCATTCCACTCAGTTCAAGGCACATTATTCTTCTTTTTTCCCCCAGCATTAATGAGGGATGATTGACAAATAAAAAATTTAATATATTTAAGGTGTGCAATGGGATGTTTTGATAGAAGTATACCGGTACACCGATTACCACAGTCGAGCTATTTAACATATTCATTGTTATCTCTAAAAGGTTCCCTCTTACTTGATGTGCATGAATGATCTTACATATCTTATAAGTTATGTAAGATCTTATACCCTTAGAAATACTTAGTGCCATTCAGCTTTTGAATTTTTGCCAGTCCAACAAGGATAAAATAATATCTCAGTATTGAATTTATTTCTTTTTTTCCCCCTGAATACTAATGAGTTTGAGTATCTCATTATACAGTGGTTATAGTGTTTTGAGTTTTTTTCTAAGTTTTCAGTTATTTTTTTAATCATTTATCTTATATTCAACTCGACAATAGACATAGATTAATTATTAGGTTCATGATGAAAAAAAAAAACCCAAATTGTGATACCTTAACTTGAAGGGTTTTATGATTTAATGATATTCTCACATATTTCGGAAAGTTAGAAAATGTCTTGTAAGATGGAAGAGCTTCTCTGTTTTCCTCTCAAAAAAGAGATTGTAACCTTTAAATGGCAAAGTTTCAGCTGTCAAAGTATATGCTGAGATGTTGGTGCCATATTAACCTAGAATGAAAATAACTGCCATTGGTTCAAGAGCAACAGCAGGAAGTATGGGTCGCCCTTCTAGAACCTTTGACTTTCTACAGAAGAGTAAAAAAAAAAAAAAAAAGTCTATGTGGACCTTAAATGTGAAAATGACAATTTATTGATGTTTCACTTTTAAAAGAAATAGAAAAGAACTTTAAAAGTACACTTATAAAACAAGTTTTAAAAACTTATAAACAATACATTCCTTTATTATTTTTATATCACACTAAACAAATATTAGCATTTTCATGATCAATTTGTTTAAAATAATAAATTGGTAAGCTAATATTTTAGAAGTGGTATATGCAACATACAGAATTAACTTAACTTTCTCTTTTATAGGTTACATACATACATTTGAATCTTATCAGCATAGCTCATTAATTGATTGGTATAACAATTTTTATATTCTCTGTGGCTTTATTATCAAATACTATATGAGTAAAAGCCTACAACACTTTAAATAATTTATACCATATTTAAACAATAGTAAATCAGTGAATTAACTGACCTGGATATGTAGAATTAAACATGTCAGTGATTTTAAAACACTAATGTTAACTCATTTTTTTCCTGCCAGTAATAATATTTTTGTTATCATTAAATGGCATTGCCATTAGAACATAAAGAATGCATAGTTTTCTTTGCAAGAATTCTTACCAATTTCAAATTATGCCTGATTCACAGTATTATTCCTGAATTTTAATGGTTAAAATTTAATTTTAGTAATATTTTGTTAAAATGGAAGAATATGGTAAATATAAAAGCACAAAGGCTTGGAGTGTTTTTTTCATACTTATCGTCCACTTGAATATACATTTATTTTCACAAAAGTATTAACTGTCAGAGAGAGCATACATGATTTTATATTTCTGTTACCTAGGATAATTCCTAAGAACAGTAGATGTCCAATAAATAGTTGTAGTAATGCAAAATAATAAAGGTACATGGGAAAATGTTTAGCTTCATGTATAATGTAATTACATATTAAAATTAAAAAAATAATTGATAGTTCTATTTTTAGTTGTTTAAGGACCCTCCATACTATTCTCCATAGTGGCTGTATCAATTTACATTCCCACCAACAGTGCAAGTGGGTTCCCTTTTCTCCACACCCTCTCCAGCATTTACTGTTTGTAGATTTTCTGATGATGGCCATTATGACCAATGGGAGGTGATACCTCATTGTAGTTTTGATTTGCATTTCTCTAATAATTACTTAGTGATGCTGAACATCTTTTCATGTGCCTCTTGGCCATCTGTATGTCTTCCTTGGAGAAATGTCTATTTAGGGCTTCTGCCCAGTTTTGGATTGGGTTGTTTGTTTCTTTGATATTAAGCATCATGAGCTGTTTGTATATTTTAGAGATTAATCCTTTGTCTGTTGTTTTATTTGCAAATATTTTCTCCCATTCTGAGGGTTGTCTTTTCATCCTGTTTACGGTTGCCTTTGCTATGCAAAAGCTTTTAAGTTTCATTAGGTCCCATTTGTTTATTTTTGTTTTTATTCTCATTACTCTAGGAGGTGGGTCGAAAAAGATCTTGTTGCAATTTGTATCAAAGAGTGTTCTACCATATGACCCAGCAATCCCACAACTGGGCATATACTCGGAGAAAACCATAATTCTAAAAGATACATGCACCCCAGTGTTCATTGCAGCACTATTTACAATAGCCAGGACATGGAAGCAACCTAAATGTCTGTCAACAGAGGAGTGGATAAAGAAGGTGTGGTACATATATACAATGGAATATTAATCAGCCATAAAAAGAAACGAAACCGGTTCATTTGTAGAGACGTGGATGGACCCAGAGACTGTCATACAGAGTGAAGTAAGTCAGAAAGAGATGAACAAATATCGTATATTAATGCATATATGTGGAATCTAGAAAAATGGTATAGATGAACTTATTTGCAAAGCAGAAATAAGAGACACAGACGTAGAGAACAAATGTACAGATACCAAGGGGGGAAGGGGTGGTGGGATGGACTGGGAGATTGGGATTGACATATGTACACTACTATATATAAAAGAGATAACTAATGAGAACCTACTGTTAGCACAGGGAACTCTACTGAATGCTCTGTGGGGACCTAAATGGGAAGGAAATCCAAAAAATAGGGGATATATGTATACATATAGTTGATTCAATTTGCTGTACTGTAGAAAGTAAAACAACACTGTAAAGCAACTATACTCCAATAAAAATTTAAAAAATAAATAAAATAAATAAATAAAAAGAATTGAGTTTTCTCATCTATCAATTCCCAGTAAAAAGTAAAACTGACTCAGAATTAATGATTGCACTATGAATGTATATCATCATTTCAGGAATTGCAGTTAAATTTACTGGTGGGGAATAGTCACCAATTAGCTCCAGAGGGAGTGTAGGCCAAATGACAGAGATTCAGTAAAACTCTGGTTAAGAACTTCATTGTGCTGAAGTTTAGGGCAGGAAAGATATGCAGTGTGAAAATAAGTGAGGAGATTATTTTCTGTCATCTATTTTCATTTAAGACTCTTGTATTAAACGTGGTAGTCCATGACACTGGAAAGCCCAGTGAGCAATATACATCCAGGAGTGCAGTTTTCAAGAATAACAGGAGAGAAAAATGGTCTAACTTCCTTGCATGCTTTTGTTTTTCCTTTGTTTTAATCAAGAGAAGCTGACCAATGAGAATTCTTTAGGCAAATTTAAAGCTCTTAGGCCAATACTAATAAGAGATTAGGGCACAATGGATTCTAATATGACTCTTTTATGATCGCCAGTTCCTGAAATCTCTGGTTTGCAAAGATTTAAGTGATGGGGTCTGACTAATCTGCATGAAAAGTTCAGAGCATTTTGAGTGGAAAGAAAATTCTTTACAAAATCCTGTGTCCTGGGACTAAATATTGGCTCCACTCAGGCACAGTGTCAAAGGTGGGCAATAAATCTCTTAAAAATAAAATTGCCAAAAGAAAAGTAATAATGTAAACAGACGATTATAGGTTAAGAAAAGGCGTTAAGGATCTGAGAAGAATGACAAATTTGGACAGAGAAAGTAGTTGTTACAGGAAACTTATTCTAACCTTGTCACATAACAAAATCCCTGTGCTTAGAGGAGCAATGGTTGAACATGGAAGAGTACCAAAGCAGGGAATATTCTGGTCTGAACTTGGTGCTGAGAGCTGGGATTATTCTCCCTCAAATAACTAGAGCCACCTGTGCAGGGGACATGCAACTGTGAGGAACAACTGCAGAGCATCCTAGCAGGCTGTAGATCATGACATCCCAACAGTGAAGAGCAGAACTAATAAACTGGAGAATAGAAAACAGTAGAGAAAATCAGTTATACCAAGCACAGATCAAAAATATTCCAAACCTCTTGCTAGACTGATCAGAAAAAAAAAGAGAAAATATTTTTTAAAATTCAGATATGAAAGATAGGCCATCATTACCTTACAAAAGTGAAAGAAAAAAGATTAAAATGAACAGTATTAACAACTGTATGTCAACAAATTCAGTAACCTTGTGAAACGGACCAATTCTATAAAGACAGAAACTTCCAAAACTGACCCCAAAGCAAATAGAAAATCTGAAGGGAACTACAAGAAATTGAATCCAAAGCAAAAAATTTTCTATGAAGAATAGCCTAGTTCCTAATGACTTCACTTGTGAATTCTGCCAATCATTTAAAGACAAATTAACTCTTTACAAACTCTACCAAACAAACAGGAGGGACACTTCCCAACACATTAGATCAGGCCAGCATTACCCTAATATCAAACCAGAGGCATCACAAGAAATAAAAGTACAAACTAATATATCTTATGAATATACATGTAAAAATCCTCAAAAAAATTCCAGCAAGCCAAATTCAGGAACATCAAAATAAAAAAGGATTACACACAATAACCAGGTCGGATTTATCCAAGGTATGCACATTAGATTAATACCTAAAAGTAATTAATGTGATATACCATATCAGTGGTAAAATAAAATGTAGAAACGTGTGATTATCTTAACAAAAACACAGAAAAGGCATCTGACAAACTCTACTGCCCTCTCCTAATAAAATCATTCAACAAAATAGAACTAAGCTTTCTTAACCTGATGAAAAGGCATCTACAAAAACTCATAGCTAACATCACAGTTAATGGTGAAATACTGAAAGCTTTCCACCTAAAATCAGGAATGAGACAACGATACAGCTCTCACCACTTCTATTCAATACGTACTAAATGTCTAGCCAGGGTACACAAGTAAAAGGAAAGAAGAAAAAATATTTCAGTGTGGTAAAAAGTAAAATTGTATTTATTTGCAGATGACACAATATTGTATGTATAAAAGTCTAGAGAATCCCCCCAAATCCATAAGAAATAAAAAATCAAGTGGAGCAAAGTTGCAGGATAGAAGTTCAATATTAAAGGATATGTATTTCTACATGCTAAGAATGAACAATCTAAAAGGGTGTAAATAAGAAAATAATTTTATTTATAAAAGCATAAAAAATAAGATAATTAGAAATAATTTAAATAATTATAAGGTGCTTTTGTTTTTGGCCGCACCACACGGCATGTGGGATATTAGTTCCCCAACCAGGGATCGAACCCAGGATCCCTGCATTGGAAAGGCAGAGTCTCAACCACTGGACCTCCAGGGAAGTCCCAAGACTTTTATGTTTAACACTACAAATCATTATTCAAAGAAACTTTTACCTTGTTCCTTCATTTGCAACATATTTCTCTGACAGGCACTATAGAGAACAGTATGGAAGTTCCTTAAAAAACAAAAAATAGAGCTACCATATGATCAAGTAATCCTACTCCTGGGCGTATATCAGAGAAAACCATAATTCAAAAAGATACATGCACCCCAATGTCCATTGCAACATTATTTACAATACCCAGGACATGGAAGCAAGCTAAATGTCCATTGGAGGAGGAATGGATAAAGATGTGGTACATATACACGATGGAATACTACTCAGCCATAAAAGGAATGAAATACTGCCATTTGCAGCAACATGGGTGGACCTAGAGATTGTCATACTGAGTGAAGTAAGTCAGACAGAGAAAGACAAATATCATATGATATCGCTTATATGCGGAATCTAAAAAATTGGTACAAATGAACTTATTTACAAAACAGAAATAGAGTCACAGATGTTGAAAACAAACTTATGGTTACCAAGTGGCAGAGCACAGGAGGGATAAATGGGAAGATTGGGACTGACATCTACACACTACTATATATAAAATAGATAACTAATAAGAACCTACTGTATAGCACACGGAACTCCACTCAATACTCTATAATGACCTATATGGGAATAGAATCTAAAAAAGAGTGGATATATGTATATGTATAACTGATTCACTTTGCTGTATGGCAGAAAGTAACACAACATTGTAAATCAACTATACTACAATAAAAATTAATTTAAAATAAAGAAACTTTTAAAAATCTAAAAAACGGAAAGACAACCTGTGTTCACGGATCTTATACCCTTCACGAAAGTTAACTCAAAATCATTCACAGACCTAAATGTAAAATGTGAAACTATAAAATTTATAAAGATAACATAGGAGAAAACCTAAATAATCTTAGTTTTTGATAAGAACTTTTTAGATACAGCACCAAAGACATGATCCATGAAAGAAAGAATTAGTAAGCTGGCTCTCATTAAAATTAAAAGCTATTCTGTGAAACACACTGACAAGAAAATGAGACGATAAACCACAGACTGGGAGAAAATATTTACAAAAGACATCTAATAATGACTGTTATACAATATATACAAAGAACTCCAAAAATTCAACAGTAAGAAAAAGGAAACAAGCCAATTAAAATGTGGGCACAAGATCTGAATAGACACCTTACCAAAGAAGATACAAATATGGCAAATAAGCATATAGAAAGATGTTCCAATCATATGTCATGAGATAAATTAAAACAACGAGATACTACCACACACCTATTAGAATGGCCAAAATCCAGAACACTGGCAACACCAAATGCTGGCAAGAATGCGGATCAGCAGAAACTCTTAATCATTGCTGATGGGAATGTAAAATGGTACAGCCACTTTGGAAGACAGTTTGGAGGTTTCTTTGAAAAATGAACATAGTCTCACCACACCAACCAGAGATCACACACCTTGGTATTTACCCACAGGGCTTGAAAACTTATGTCCACACAAAAACCTGCATGTGGTATTTACAGCGGCTTTATTTGTTACTGACAAAACTTGGAAGAAATAATGTGACTTCAGTAGGTGAATTCATGTGAAAAGTGGTACATCCAGAAAATAGAATATTATTCAGAGCTAAAAGAGAAATGAGCTCTCGAGCCACGAAAAAATCATGCAGGAAACTTAAATGTATTTTAGTAAGTGAAAGAAGGCACTCTCAAAAGGCTATATCCTATATGATTCCAAATATATGACATTCTGAAAAAGACAAAACTATGGTGACAGTAAAAAAAAATCAGTGGTTGCCAGGGAGTAGGGGGTGGAAGGGATCAATAGGCAGAGAAGAGAGGAAAGGACAGTGAAAATACTCTGTAGGATACTATAACGATGGATAAATGTCATTACACATTTGTCCAGACCTACAGAATGTACAGCACCTAGAGTGAACTGTGAAGTAAACTATGGACTTTCTATGATGTGTGATGTATCAATGATGTATCAATGTAGGTTCACCAACTGTAACAGATGTACCACTGTGGTGGGAGACGGTGCTGATGAGTGAGTTTTTACATGAGTAGGGTCAGGAAGTAGATGCGGAATCTCTGTACGTTTTGCTCAGTTTTGCTGTGAATCTAAAATTGCTCTAAAAAATAAAACCTATTTTCAAAATTACACTATAAACAGAGTAAAAAAGGTAGCCCATAGAATGAGAGACAATATTTGTAAATCATGTATCTGGTAAAGGGCTAACATCCAAAATATATAGAGAACTCCTAAAACTCAACACCAAGTAAGCAAACAACCCAATTCAAAAATAGGCAAAGGACTTGATAGTTCTCCAAAGACAATATATAAACGGCCAATAAGCACAAGAAAAGGTGCTCAACATCAATAATCATTAGGGAAATACAAATCAAAACTAACATCTCACGTCCAATACATTGGTTACTAAAAGAAAAATACAAATAAACATGCAAAAAACCAAAACAGAAAATAATGTGTTATTGAGGATGTGGAGAAATTGGACCTCTCACGCACAGCTGGTAGGAAAGTCAAATAATACAGCCATTGTGGGAAACAGAATGGTGATTTATCAAAATTAAAAATATATTACCGTAAGATTCAGTAATTCCACTTCTAGTATATACTCAAAAGAATTGAAAGCAGGTTCTCCAAGAAATATTTGTACACTAATGTCCACAACAGTATTAATGGTGGTTGCCAGGGGCTGCGGGAAACTGGAGAAGGGGGGTTATTTTTTAATGGGTATAGAGTTGCAGTTTTACAAAATGAAAAGAACTATGGCAATGGATGGTGGTGATAAGAGAACATTACAAATGTATTTAATACCAGTAAATGGTACACTTAAACGTGGTTTAGATGGTAAATTTTATGTTATGCATAGTTTACCACAATAAAAAAAATTGGAAAAAATAGTTGACAAATTCCATTAATAAAAACTAGAAAAATAGGCTTCCCTGGTGGCGCAGTGGTTGAGAGTCCGCCTGCCGATGCAGAGGGCACGGGTTCGTGCCCCGGTCTGGGAGGATCCCGCGTGCCGTGGAGCGGCTGGGCCTGTGGGCTATGGCCGCTGGGCCTGCGCGTCCGGAGCCTGTGCTCTGCAACGGGGGAGGCCACAACAGTGAGAGGCCCGCATACCGCAAAAAAAAAAAAACAAAAAACAAAAAAACCCAAAGAACTAGAAAAATATAAATATTTAAAAATTATACTTCATAATATTTAAGATAATTTTAAGATAAAATTTTAGTAAAATAGAAATAGAAGGGAATATCTTAAACTAAAAGACTTGGTACAAAAAACTTAGAAAAAACATTAAACTTACTAAATATTGAAAGTGCTCCCATTGAGATACGGATGAGAAGACACGAATGTCTTTTATCCCCACTTCTGTTCAAGTCAAAGTATAAGGCAGTGTAAAGCCAAAACATGATAAAAACGTAGACATTCATTTTCACTGAAATAACTATGTTGTAAGAAATGTCAAAGGATTCTGTGAAAATCTATTAGAATTAATAAATCGAGCAAGATACATAGATAAGGATCAATGTGCAATAAGTGATTGCAGTACTATATTCCAGCAACAAACAATTAGAATATGAATGACATTATTTACCTTTTAACTATGAAAAAAGGTAAAACCTAGGAATAAACATTAAAATATGTGCAAGATCTCTATGTAGAGTTACAAGATACTATTATGAGAAACTAAAAATAAAGAAAAATAAAAAGAGCCATTCCATGTTCAATGTTTGGAAGACTGAACATTTTAAAATTGGCAAATATCCTTAAATTGATATAGACTCCTATAGATTTAAAGCAATCCCAGTCATATCTCATCAGGTCTTTTGTGGTTGTGTGTGTGTGTGTGTGTGTGTTGCAAAGTGGCAAACAAAGAAAACTGAAGATACAACTGAAGATGAGAACAATGTTAGAGATTTATATTAGCCATTTCCAAGACTTATATTGTTACCGTAGTTAGAATGGTATAATATTGGTAGGATAGCTAAATAGACTTATGGAAAATAATTTAGTATAGAAACAGATCCACCTATATGTATTGTCACCCAGTTTGTGAAAAAAGAACCACTTTAACACAGGGGAAAATAATAATCTTTCCAGTAAAAGTTATTGGACAGTATGGCTATTCATGTGCAAAGATGAAAAAATGCATCTCATTATCTAGATTCCCACCTTACACTATATACGAAAATCAACTCCAGGAATTAGAGACTAGATGTGAAAGGTAAATTAACAAATCTTCTAGAAGATAATGTAGGAAAATACCTTCATGAGCTCTGCACAGGCAAGGATTTCTTAAACAGGACACACCAAATACTAACCCTAAACTATAAATTGATAAATTTTCCTTCATTAAAATCACCAGAAGATTTATTAAGAGGAGAACAGGGAAAGCCAGAGAATGGGAGATGATAGTTCCATTGCATAAAACGACAAAGACTTGTATCCAGAATATATAGTGAAAGAGTGAAAACCTGTCTGTGACTAAAAGAGTGGAAACTAACTTGGACTGAAAAAGAGAAAAAGCAGCTCTGTCATTAATCACACTGGGAGGACAGACACAGATAAAGCCAGTTGCAAAATTAACTGGAAGTGTTTTTCTCAAGGTCATGCAGCAACTGTGAAATCCCATAGTAATTTCTTCTTTTAATGACTACTGCTTTTCTATAGAGCCACTTTGCCAGTCCCATCTATTACTGGTGATACCTAATTCCTAAACTGCCCTGGCCCTGTGACACGACTCCTGCTTCCCTTAGACTCTCCTAAGACTCATTTGGTGAGAAGCCAAAACTTAGACAAGATGTTTCCCTAATCTCTCTTGTGAAGTGGCATTGTATGGTTCTCTTGGAGTTCTCCCCCTTGCTTTATCAGGTCAGTAAATCTGACTGTGTCAGGCTTCAGGCTTTTTTTTTTCCTGGTGGTCTTAGAATTTTCAGGCTTTAGAAAATAATAGTCTCTAAGAATCATAATCATGAGGAGGAGGGGTAGGAGAAAGATGAAGGAAAGAAGAAAGAGAAAGAGAAGTAGTAAGGTGCAGGCAACAAACAAAATTTTTAAATGGCCAGAAAGCAAATGGACATAGGAAAATATAAATTAATTCCACAATAAGATACTGCTATATGCTCCCCAGAACGGCTGTTTTAAAAGCTGAAAGTAACAAGAGTTAAAGAATATGTGGAACAACTAGATCTTCCACACTCTGTTGATGGGAATGTGAATTGTCACAACTGTTTTGGAAAATTGATTAGCAGTGTCTATCAAAGCGGAACATAGGTCACCCTATGACCAAACAATTCTAGTCCATGGTATACACCTAAAAGAACTCTATATGTAGGTATAAAACACATACATGTACAATATTTTTCTGACAACATTATTCATAAAAGCCTCAAACTGGAACAACCAAAATATCCTTCAACAGAATTGATAATTACACTTTAGAATATTCATGTAATGGGAAACTATAGAGCAAAAGTTAAATGAACTCCTGCGACTTGCAACGCTATTGATGGATCTCCCCAATATTTTACTGGGTAACAGAGAACAGAGAAAAGGATATCCAATGTATATTTTCATTTATATAAAGATTGATAACAGATAAAGCATATTTATGGTGATAAGAGTTTGATTCAATGATTGTGAGTGGAAATCATGACATGTAGGTTTCTGACAACAGTCTATAATTTGATCTAGGGTGTTATAATAGTGCTGTGTTTATTTACATAGTGACAACTCTTAAGCTATACATTTAATATTTGTGCATTTTAAAAGTTTTCTTATATTTATAACTGAATAAAACAAAACTCGAGAAAGATTTAAAAATTGTTAAATGGCAACCATATATTTGGATAAATAAACAAAATGTTTTAAAGTTTCATAAATTTTGGCAATTTTATTGTTTTCTTCTTATTCAAAAGTTTCACTCTAATATTCATTGTATTATGGCAGCTATTTAACGTTAGTAATTATAATGCAGAAAAAATAGAGGTCAGCATGAAGTTTTCAACTTTCATCCACAAAGCAAGTGAATAGTTGTTATTTTTTAAAGCTCTTATATTCAACTACCAGATAGTGTAAAGAAGATTAAATTTATGGTAAATTTTCTATAATCCACTGCATCTGGAAATTACCACCAGAATTTTAAAAACCAAACTCCAATCCTTATCACTATAGCCATTAAATGTTTGTGAATCTGAAATTCAAATTTAAAAAGAATGTGTGTATATATTTAGTTTTACTTAAGTGACAGTAATTAATAGAATGAGAAAAAGTGAGTTCTAGTTTATAAAATGAAGCTATTGAAAATACTGCAATGTTTTATCAAACTTTTTGGTGGTAATATGAAAAGGAATTTAATTATATATTTTACAATACTGAAAAATAATCTAGATGTCTTTCTCTTTTTATTATTAAAAAAAAGCTTCTATTCCAGCCAACATTTTCTGAGGTAACATATTCAATATCAAACTTTTTCTTTAAGGACTTTTATGTTGATCACTTTTTTCAAATAAACCATTAATCATAGAAGTGTATATTCTTATTATTCCAGTTTATTTTTAATTTTTAAATTTTATTTATTTTTGTATATAGCAGGTTCTTATTAGTTATCTATTTTATACATATTAGTGTATATATGTCAATCACAGTCTCCCAATTCATCCCACCACCCACCACACCTCCACTTTTCCCCCTTGGTGTCCATACGCTTGTTCTCTACATCTGTGTCTCTTATTATTCCAGTTTTACAGACGAAAAACAAGCTTGTAAAATAATGACAACATTTTACCAGATCCTACTTTTATAATGTTGGAGTCTGGATTTCTACCTGAGCAGTATAATTTCAGAATCTGTACATTTAATTTCCATATGTTGCTGCCTTTTTTTCCTGAAATTTGTAATATTCCAAATTTACAGTAATTAAATCAGAGGAAAAATAATAACTGCTGTTTAAAAAATTCCATCTAAGAAATACCATCTACTACAATATCCTTTTCTACATAATAAGAAGTAATGATTTATTGTTCCCATGACATTTAGCTTATTATCAAATAAAACTGAACAATACTAAGCATTGCTTTAGGCAGGTGATGTTCTTTTTCTCTATGCTGATAATAATATTAAACATGATATTTTCAGCATCATTGCTCAAGATTCTTTTTGAAGAATCCACTTATAAATTTGTGTATAATCCAATTGTGAGGAAAACTTTTACATATTGTATAAAATATTTTTATATTATAAAAGCATGTTATGTTGGAGAAAAGTAATGGTTATCAATTAAGTAAAATTTCTATATGTTCACTTTATATTGAACATTTCTACTTTTCATACATATAGTCCAAACTATATATGCATGTAGTTTAAAAGAAAAACTTTTTTAGATTTAGAAAATTATAGTTAGTGCTTATGTCATCACTAACTTTTGTGTGACCTTGGACAATTCACTTATACTTTTTGAGCCTCAGTTTCTTCATTTGTTTATTTAAGATAATCTTTGAGTATACATTATTTATACATATTCTAATAATCATCATACTATATTTAAACACTAATAAGTAACATAATTTAGAGCATATAATTAAAATTTTACGTGTATTAATATGTGTGTATTACTATATTTAATCATCGTAAGTAGCTGAGTGGATCAGTCTTACAAGATCATAAATAGCCTTTCTAATGAAAAGTAAATCTTGAATTGCTCAAGATCGAGAAATGCTTATCATCCTAGAAAAGGAACTGGCATTCTCTAAAGCTCAATGGAAATCAGCTATAGTTCAATGCTTAAAGTGATTATTTCTGGTCAAAGTGTCAGGATTGGACAGGTTCAAGGCTTAGAGCTCATCATTTCTCTTAACTTTTGTATCTAAGAATTCCAGCGTGGCCAATTCTGCCTAAAAATTTCTGAGTGAATAAAGCTGCATTTGCAAGGCTTGTACCCCGAACCCATGGTTATGCCTGGGAAGGGGCTGCTTAGTCAGCTACCATAATAGGATAAGCTGGCACCCAGGGGTAAGAGCTAGTGCTTCCCTAATCATGCAGCTCATGTTCCAACAATCCAAGAGTTAATGCTCTACCTAGTTCCAGAACAGGAGAACAAAGAATGAGATTTTTGGGTTTTATTAACAATTTGGAAAGAGTAACTGAGAGACACCATGGAAAGAGGGGAGTTATGAATCTACTTCTTGATATAATTTTCAGACAAAAGAACAGCAACATGGGGTCCCCTCCCTCATCATAACTGAAGGATTTGCCCCATCATTCTGATGTCTTAATTATAAAAAATAGAATGAATAATAGGACAGGGCACAGATCAACCACAAGAGAAGAATAAGAAGAACCCCAACATTTTACTTCTTGAAGTGGTTAGAATAATGGAAACGTTATCAGTGCAACACTTGGCCTCTGAATACTTCCCTGAAATCACAGAGTAAACTGATGATTCAGATAAGATATTAATAATTCCTGGAATACTCTGGAATACTCTTCACAGTTCAGGAACCAACATCAGGCTGTTCTGCACATGATATGATGGGAATCCAAAGTTTTGTCTATTTCTAGGAATGTATTTTCCTAATAACCTCATTTTGTTTACTTACTCCACTGAATATTACAAACTCTTACTAAGTAGTCCCAAAGAAAGCTTGTTTGATATATATAAATCACATAGTTCATATTCATCAGTGTACATAATATTAGAGTGGGAAGAAAAAATAATTTAGGGTTATATTACTCTAGCTTTCTGCCTCATTAGAGTCTTTACCCTGACATAAAAATCACCAGTTTTTTAGTTACAAAATAAAAATAAGCTTTACCAAGTAAGGTGAAAAGTAGACACAATATATATAATTTAGCCACCTACATCATTTGGTAAACATTTGGTAAGTGGATTCTATCAGTGATTATTACTGCATACATGGTAGTATTGGATGAATATATATGAAATGAATGAATGAAATTATGAATACCTCAAGTAATACTATTTCAAATAAAAATATCACATGAAAGAGATGAGGAAATTTGAAGTTTCTGACTCAATCACACTGTTTTATCATGAAAACATTCCTTCTCAAATATTTCAGTATATTTCAGTTAACAGATTAAAAGTGATTATAGCATCTAATTTTAAATCTAATTTTAAATATGAGTTTTAAAGTACAATTAATGTCATAGAATATATAATGTGATTGATTTGGAGCAATATCTCAACTCAATAATTTTTACACTACATCAGGGATTTAAAAGAAACAATCTCACCTTAAATATTTGATTTGTAATTAAAAATAATTATTTTCACACACACACCCCTCCCCACTTCCCATAACATGAAGTTCATACCTGGTAACTACACTTTCTCATTATCATAGTTGTTTACGCACTTATTATTCATATATTAATCCTCAATGGCAGAAAACATTTATTGCTCTATTACTGCTGACTAGCAAAATATCTCAAATAAAGTCAAATTTTAATAAATCTTTCTTTTTTTTTTTTGCATTTTAGGAAACACTGGTAAGGAGTTAATACTCCCATCCGGTTAGAGTTTTATAGTTAACAACACTAACTTATGTCCTTCTGTGCTTTTGTTTCCAGGATAGTGAAAAGTTGGCAAAGGCTAGCATCGTTATTGGTGAAAAAAATGATTACAAACATCTTGAAATCATATAATTATTTAATTATTACAGTAATACTTAATGGAATAAGTAGGTTGATATATGGTTTTTATTATTTTATTTTTTGAACTATATAACTGACATTTCGAACAATTTGTAATCTATATTCTCAATATATTTTAAAAATTAAATAGTGGGGTTGCTGGTGGAGCAGTGGTTGAAAGTCCGCCTGCCGATGCAGGGGACGCGGGTTCATGCCCCGGTCCGGGAAGATCCCACATGCTGCGGAGCGGCTGGGCCCGTGAGCCATGGCCGCTGAGCCTGCGCGTCCGGAGCCTGTGCTCCGCAACGGGAGAGGCCACAACAGTGAGAGGCCCGTGTACCGCAAAAAACCAAAACAAAACAAAAAACATAAGATTAAAACAGGTCTTCCTAGTTCAGATGCATGTGTGCTTTTGGGTTAAAAGCACATATCACATCCAAATTCTTTGCTATACACATTAAGGAACACATCACTAGAGAGGAATGGAGGTTCTCCTTAAATTCTTTTTTTTTTTTTTTTTTGCATTACACGGGCCTCTCACTGTGGTGGCCTCTCCCGTTGCGGAGCACAGGCTCCGGACGTGCAGGCTCAGTGGCCATAGCTCACAGGGCCAGCCGCTCCGCGGCATGTGGGATCTTCCCGGACCGGGGCACGAACCCGCGTCCCCTGCATCGGCAGGCGGACTCTCAACCACTGTGCCACCAGGGAAGCCCCCTCTCCTTAACTTCTTTAATCACCAATAGAATTACCTATTTTAATTAAAAAAAATTTTTTTTTGGACATGCCGCATGGGATCTTAGTTCCCCAACAAGGGATCAAACCTGTGCCCCCTGCACTGGAGTCTTAAAAACTGGACCCCCCAGGGAAGTCCAGAATTACCTTTTTTAAATTAAACTTTTTATTCTGTTATAATTATAAATTCACTTGTAAGAAATAATAGTGAGATCCCGTGTGTCCTTTAACATCTTACAGAACTAGAGGACAGTATCAATATCACAACAAGGTTATTGACATTGAACATACAGAACATTTCCATCATAACAAGGATCCTTCCCACTGCTCTGTTAGACCCACAGCCACTTCCTTTCCATCCCATTATCACATTATCCTCTGGCAACCACTAATCTGTTCGCTGCATGTGTAATTTTGTCATTTCGAGGTTATATAAATTGAATCATGCAATATGTAATCTTTTAGGATTGACCTTTTTCACTGAGCATAATTCTCTGGAGATTCATCTAGGTTGCTGTATGTGTCAGTAACCTGTTCCTTTTTATTGCTGAGTAGTATTTCATCCTAGTGATGGACTATGGTCTGCTTAATCATTAACCCACTGAAGAACATCTCAATATTCCCAGGTTTTGGCTTACAAATTAGGTTGCTTTAAACATCTGTGTGCAGGTTTTTGTGTGAACACAATTCTTAATTTCTCTGGGACAAATGTTCATGAGTGTAATTGCTAATTTTATAAAGAAGAAAATACTTTAAAATTCTACTAGGTAGTCTTTTACATTATTATTCTGAGGAAAAGGAAGCCAACTTCTTTTCTTGTCACTGGTATTATCCTTCCTTTTACCTATACTTAACATATTTCAAGTATGTGTCACTCATGTTCGAACAGAATAAAACATGTTTTGTTATGCAAAAGAGAATGTAATTCATTATTATATCTGAATTTAAGTGAGAGAATTTTCTTTTTGATTAAATAATACTGTACTTGACACCAGAAACTTGTTTCAATGACATATAATTTCTTAATATAGCTAGCAACTGATAGCTTTTAACTCTAAGGACTATTAGTTAACTGTCATTTTGACACAACTTTAATATTTTATAATCTACTTTTATCCTAGTTAAAAATTTATACCTAATCCACAGTTTCAAGTTAAAATGTTAGCACTTTTTATCTTTAAAGCAGTAAAACTTTACATATATGGCCTTCTTTGCTTTTATATAGACAATTTATTTGGAAAAGTTGGTACATCTTTCAAAATAAATAAACATATCTCAAAGTCAGACATTATGGGTTGAGAAAGACCTAGGGATGTTATGAACATTTTATGGTAACAATGAAGTGAGGGAATAGGATGAGGAGAAAACAGGAATAAGGTGGAAGTTCCTTTCAAACTAATTGTGGAACCATGACAACTGACATTGCTTCAGCTGATTCTGTATATATGTTACATGGGCATTTCCAAGTGAGCTTGTCATATGACATGGAACAGGCAAAGCAAAAGAAAACAGATATAAATATGCTCTATATAATGTAGGAGACCTGCCCAGTACACTGTGACATTGTGGAAGAGGCACTTATTACTGGCTGGGAAGTCTAAGATAGGTCAGAGTTGCCAAAGACATCTCATTGCAATTGCAAACAACTTAGCTGAGTGTTAAAGAATAAGGATGGGAAAACCTAGTGTTCTGATTAAAAGTTGTCCAGAAAGAGGGAACAAAGAGAACAAATTGAGAAAAGGAAATGGATGTGTGCATTGAAAACTTTAGGAGTTTGGTAATATCAAAGCAAAAATGTGACACAGAGGTGAGAGCTAATGGTGGAGAGAGTGTTTAGGGCTTGATAAATCCTGCAAATGGGCTCATGCCATGTCCTAAGAGAATTTTAAGAAAAATGACAAATGCAGATTTACTTTGTACATAAATCATTGAGTCAAAGGGTGGAAGTCAGATATGAGGTAAATACAACTAAAGATCAGGAATTCTATTGTGTATTGATCATAATAATCAAATTAGAAACCTACAAAAATAATATAAGACAAGGTATAAAATATGAGAGAGTGATATTTAGGGTTAAAAAGTGGTAGATAGAAGAAATGTTTAAAAGATGGAATCAGCCAGACTTGATGCTGAGAAGAAAGAAGAAAAATTTTAGGTCTCTCTTTTTTTTTTTGCGGTACGCGGGCCTCTCACTGCTGTGGCCTCTCCCTTTGCTAAGCACAGGCTCCGGATGTGCAAGCTCAGCGGCCATGGCTCACGGGCCCAGCCGCTCTGCGGCACGTGGGATCTTCCTGGACCGGGGCACGAACCCGTGTCCCCTGCATCGGCAGGCAGACTCTCAACCACTGCGCCACCAGGGAAGCCCAGAGTACCCTCTCTTAACTATTTTGTTTGAGTAAATAAGGTACTAGGGAAACTATTTCACTCAGGTTGACTTTTTGTTGAAGTAACATTTTCCATTCTGCTAAAGTTCAACGGACATTGACTTCACTGAACGGCTGTTGGGAAATTGCCCTCAGAGCTTTATTTGGAGCTGCTACCATCTTTGTAAGGAAATGTTGTGACAGTCACACTCAGAGTGTTGATTCTGCTCCTAAGTGACACTGTTGGAGCATAACACACATTTAGTTACCTACCTGACATGCTGTCTATTTAACAGAGAAAAAATGATCTGACTGTGATTGATGGCATAGCTGCCCCTTTTCAGTGATGGGAAAATAAGCTGAGTCAAACCAGACGTGGCTACACTGGGCATGTCTGTCTGCAGTGCTGTTCCTTCATTTCTCTTCATTTAGATAAGAAGGCTTTTCCTTTGAGTGCATATTCCCACAATCTCCAATCTACCAGCCGCTGTGCTTATTGCTTTATTATTTTCACTTTGAAATTACCTTAGAGGTAGCATTCTGCTCTGGTCCGCATTAGAGCAAAGCTTTTCATACATTTTTAGCTATGTGCTCTCTATGTCAAGGACAATGGTGTTGAAAATTAGTGTCCTTGGTCAAAAGTATTTGGTAAATTATTTACTTTTTGGCCATAAGTTTCCTCTGCTCTCTGACACTCTGACTTGGTTTTTTCTGTGTCACTGGAGAAAGTTCCTTTAGATACTGGCTTTATAATTGTCCTGACATACAGTAAAATTGAAATCAAGATCCAAAGACTAATTTGTTCCACTCCGTGGCCCTCTTTTGCCTCCAATTTTTTTTTTTTTCATTTAGGGTTGATAGGTCATTATGTCCTTCAGTGGCAGAGACTAAAATGAAAAAAAATATTGTAAAAACGAAAGCCAGTCAGTGTAGTTTACACTCATTTCTCACAAGGACAACGTTCAGGGGATAAGTGTCACTATGGCAATGCAGACAACTGATTTATGGGTATTAGAAAAATATAATCCAAACAGCCACACTGGGTATAAATACCAGATATTAAAATAGGCATTTATTGGTAAAAAAAGAAAATTTATACTGAAAAGTCATATATATCATAGCTCTGTTTCTTTTTGGCATCAGTTCATTGAAATTCAAGTGCAACAATCAGAAGACTTGGGATTTATATGAGACTTCAGGAAAGTGTACACTGTATTCAAGCACACACACATAAAACTAGACTGTGAGAAGTCTGGAAAGTAAAATGCAAGTTATAACAACATGCATAGAATTTAGAAACAATTTTGGAAATGATATATAGTCATACCAAAGAAAAAAGCAAGAAATAAAGAAAGATAAACTAAGACAGTGTAATACTCTGTTTCTCACATGGAACCCACAGGTTAGCTACACCAAAGGAGCATCCATCAAAGAATATTTGCAAAAACATCCATATTTGCAAAAATCAGAAGCAAAATCAACGTGAATGTCTTTTTGTGAATCTTACTAAATTAGAATCTTTAAACATATTTCTAAATTGTGAGTTAACTGGATTATTTATTTATAAATGACAGACAACTAGAATAAAATTCCTTATGTTTTCTTGCGTAGCTGATGCAGAAAACCTGGCCAGAAGTAGTAGTCTCTGTAAACCAGAAAAGAAGGTTACTAAGTGGAGAAAGTGGAGTATGCTCCTGATTTGTGAAAATGTCCCAAACAATATTGCCAGAGAGGTAAATTTATTTTTTCTTTCCAAATGGAAAATGGAAACTTTTTCTTTTTTTGTGTACCCTAGAATAAATAAACATGCAGTTTGTCAGATGACAATAAGCACTATATTGAAAAATATGATAATGGGGAAAGCACTATTATAGTATATTAATGATTTTGTATAAGTATGATACTATTTTACAAAGTGATTGATAATGTCCTTTTTAATAATTTGGTATTTAAATAGAAAGTGGAGTGAAGAACCATGATTATAGGGAATGTCATACTAGGTAGAGGAAACAGAAAGTTTAAAGAACTAGACATGGGAGAATTTTTGTCAGGGTTGAAAATCACTGAAGAAGCATGGCAAAAGAATTCCAGAATCTAATTAGGACTCAAGAACACGTTTGCTTTCTAACTGCATATGGTGTTGTTTGGAAGACACAGGATATTAGCTGGATACACTAAGTGAAAGTTTTAATTTTTTGCCATATTCTAACACAAAGAAGGAATTTCTCATATATGGGTCAAGGGTCTAAAGGGAAAACAAAGGACACATAATTAAATAATGGTTCTGGAAGTATGAGTTTCTACATAAATAAAACTCTTCTATGTGCAGCCTCAATTTTGCATCACTTCTCTTTTCTTTCTTGTAGGTATTTGTTTTAGAGGATGGGCTGCCACACTGTTTGGGAGGACTTGACTCACCTGAGAAATATGAAAAGCCCTGGAATAAACTGGGACAACCATAGTGTGTGCAGCTTAAATAAATTCTGAATTAAGACTTTTGTTAAAAAAAGTCTTTAACTTGGCCATTTCTACTATACTTTCTGTTATAAGTTGGATTGGTAAAATGCAATGTACTGAATTCATAATATGGGCAGAGAGATAGAGGCCTTATCTGAACTTGGACATTGAGCAAGTGACACCCAACACTCCCTAGATTAATATTTTAAGTCTTTCTTTTCTTACTGTAAAATAATTTTTATTTTCATATTTGTCACTTAATCATTGTCATTCACTCAATCAAATTTCCAAGCAACATTTTTGAATACTCATTATATGCCAGTTCAGAGTGGGGATGAGAGTGGAGGGTTGAAGACAAAATAATCTCATAGTTTTATAAAAGGGTTAACTCCGAGATGATGATATTTATCTATTTATTCTACAGAGGTGGAGGATTAAACTTTCAGCTGCAAAATGTAAAAACTTTGAAAGCAATCACTCACACCCTTACAACAAAAAAAATGGACAAATTTAAAAGATCAGCGACTATCCTTGTGCCAATTAGAAGACAGAGGCAGCTGGGAAAACTGCCAATCAAATCTGGAGACTTAGGTGCCTACGGAAAATCACAACCAAGATATTATTAACCAGAGCAAGAGCCATAAATTTGTAGGAAGACCAAAACACTAATGTAGACAAACTTCTAGAGGCTGAGTGTGTACTAGCAAGAGAATAAGAAACTCCTAAGTGGCACAGTCTTAGGCAAAGGCAACACACTAGTAGACATGATCTCTTCGACCTCCACCGTGTTCCCATGGTGAAGATTTGGAGATGATCCCCTCATATCTCTGATAGGAGCAGGGGAGTTGTAATCATTTTGAAACATGCTACGTGACTTCTTCACAGCAAAAGCTTGCTCTCCTAGAAAAGTCTTTGGCGAGCCTTATTCCAGCTGGAGAAAGGACCTCCCTCCCAGTAAAACACTTCTAGCCTTCCTGTATCATCTAAGAAGGGGAGAATAATGAACAAGGACTAGGGCTTCAAGGAAGTACATCAAAATGTGGAAGCTATGAGAGGGTGAAAGGGTTGGCAGAAAAAAAGTCCATACCATGGGAGAAACACTTGAAGATCACAGTACCAAGGCATGGGGCCCCTAAAAGATGGAGTTTTAATCTGAAGATTACAGAATGTTCTCATTCCTCCACCTCTAACCATCACATGAACAGGGCTCCAATATAATAACAGTGGATCAATGCTGAAAGACCTGCCATATACTACCCTCCCTGAGGAGGAGAACTTAGGAAAACTCAAAATCAACAGGGGAAACAAAAACAATGATAGTAGAAGAATTTGAAGCCTCTGATACCTATGGTTGTAAGAAACATTAAACACAGACCAACTCATAAGCAAACAGTATAAATCTTCACACAAAAGGCCTATTTATTTCAATTCCTGTTAATAGATATATGTGCAGTTTCAATAACAACTTACAAGGCATGCCAAAAGGCAAGAAAAAAGAGTGTATAGACACATTTTGGAAATATCATATAGGAAATTTAAAATTACTATGATTAATATAAGAGCTCTAGTGGAAAAAGTAGACAGCATACAAGAATAGATGGGTAATGTAAGCAGAGAGATGGAAACCTTAAGAAGAACTCAAAAGGAAATACTTGAAATTAAAAAACTAAGAGAAATAAAAATACACTTGAAGGCCCACCAGTAGACTCAGCACAAATGTGGAAAGATCAGTGTGCTTGAAGATAGACACTTTTCAAAATAAAACGTGTTCTGCAAACAATAACAAAAACAGAACATCCAAGAATCATGGGCCAATTCTAAAATGTGTAATTAAGGTACATTTAATTGGAATGGCAGAAAGAAAAAAGAGGACAAAGCAGAACTAATATTTGAAGTAAAAATAGCTAAAAACTTTCCAAAATAACAACAGACACAGGAAGCTCAGAGAACAACAAGCATAATAAATAGCAAAAACAAACAAATAAGCAAATTAAGCAAATCCCAAACACTTAAGCTAAGCATATGTATTAGTTTGATAAGGCCACCACAACAAAGTACTAAACCTGTATGGCTTAAATAACAGAGATTTATTTTCTCACAGTTCTGGAGGCTCAAGGTGTCGCAGGGTTGATTCCTTCTGAGAGGCATGAGGTGAGGAGGTGGTGCAGACAGACCTACAGAAGGCTGTCTCCTCATTGTGTCTTCACATCACCTTCCCTTTATGTCTGTGATCAAATCCCCCCTTCTTATTAGGATATCCTTCTTATTGAATTTGGGTCCACCCTAATGACCTCAGTTGAACCCAATTAGCTGTATAAAAATTCTTTCTCCAAATAAGGTCTCCAAATAAGGTCATACCAGGGGTTAGGACTTCAACATGTGAATTGTGTGTGTGTGTGGGGGGATGCAACATGTGAATTGTATGTGTGTGTATAGATTCAACTTAACCCATTGGAATATACCATATTCAAACTGCAGAAAATCAAAGGCAAAGAGAAAATTCTGGAATGAGCCACATGGGGATGGGGGGAATAGCTTACTAAAGGACAACAAGAATTACAGTTGAAGTCTTGTAAGAGACTATGCAGATATGAAGAGAATGGAATAAAATCTTTAATAGTTTGAAAAAATATAAAACCGACCTAGAATTCTCTCTTCAGCAACATTATTCTTCAAAAGTGAAGTGGGAATAAAAACTTTCTTAGACAAACAAAAAGTGAGTGCAATCACCAGCAGCAGACTTGCCACACAAGAAATGTTTTTAAAGTTCTTTAGCCAAAAGAAAATAAGATGAATCATAAAGTAGAAACTACATACAGAAAGACGGAGTTTAAGAGAAGGAAAATTTAGAAGGAACAAGAAATACTTTTCTTGTTCTTACTTCATTTAATGATTACTGTTTGTTAAAACAATAATAGCAACAATATACTGGTGATTCCAGCAAATGGATACATGAAATTAATGACAGCAAGTTTATAAGGGACAGGAAGGAATAATTTGGGAACACTTTGTCATAAGATATTTGCATTACATGTGATATACTATAGTATTATTTAAAGGTGGACTTAAATAACTTAAAACATATTTATTATAAACTCTAGGTCAAACAATAAAATGTTTTTAAAAAGGAGTATGATTTCTAAGCTAAGAGAAAAACAAGAATTATATAAAATAATTAAAAGCCACAGAAGTAAAAAAAGAAAAATAATAGAGAGAAAATAAGAAACAAAGAAAAAACAACTAATAGTAAAAAGTTACAAACATTGCAATTATTAATCCAACTATATCAACTATCACTTTAAGTGTGAATAGTCTAGCCATTAAAAGGTCGCCATTGTGGATTTTTTTAAAAGGTTCAATTATATGTTGCCTAAAATAAACCAGCGTTAAATATAAACATTCAGAGAGGTTAAAGTAAAGAGATGGAGAAAGATATACCATGCTAACATTAATGAAAATAATGCTAGAATGGGCATATTCATTTCAAAAATCAAGAGGGATATTCATAATGATAAAAGGTTCAATTATCCAATAAGAGGTAACAATTGTAAAAGTATATACATATAACAATAGAACATAAAAATACACAAGGCAAAAACTACCAGACTTGAAAGAGACATATCCACTATTAACAGTTAAGAGACATCAATGTTTCTTTGTCAGTAATTGATAGATCAAACAGGCAGAAATTTATAAAGATATTCTTTCTACATAAATGCAAGTTTGGAAAACAAAACATCCTTCAAAGAAGTATAATTCAAGCATCCTAAACCAAGATGTTTTTCTCATTAAAATCCAAACAAATATATCATAATTATACAGCAATATTTACTACAGACCTGCACTATGCATCTTCTTTCATCTATTTTAAATCACTCTTATAACACTGACTTATATACTTAGGTACTAAAAGTATTAGAAAGAAAGAACAAAATAAGATGCCATTAATCAATATTGTTGGGAAGTTCTAACAAATTAAAAAGTAAAGAAAATAATCTGTATTATATTGGAGGAAAAAAGCATTTTTATGAAATGAATTTATATGTATTAAACCAAGAGACTTTATTATGGAAAAAATTTCTAGAAGTTAAAAGGAAATATGATAGTTAGAAAAATAGACAAAAATACTTTTCCTGCATGCTATAACAAGCATCTGAAAATAGAAGTGAAGAAATATAGCACATTGACATTGATAATGGATGTACCACCTATCCAAGAGTAAATTTAACAAGGAATTTGCAGAGATCATATAATAATGATAAATTTTTTAGACTTAATATATTTACATATAGGAAGATATACTATGTTTTGGTTATTTTTCAAAAGGAAAGCTTATTACCATAAAATAACTATTTTTCCAAAATTAATTTTTAAGTTTAATTAATTATAATTAGAAGCTAATTTTCTTGATTTAGAAAAAAGTTGACTTTAAACCAAAAATGAGAATCAATGAGACTAGAAAAAAAGTATTTTCCTTTACATAATAAAATATTCTATGAAATCATTTTCTTTGTCATTGAAATATGCACATTAACCAGTAAAACATAATAAAAGGACAAAAATTAATGATGTTATACATTAAAATTTTGTATATAGTAAAACAGTTACTTAAATTTAGTGCAATCATCTATATAAATGATGCATGCAAAAGCTAATAGCAATCTTCAGGAATTAAAAACTGGATTCCTACTTCATACCATATGCAAATAGTTAAAAATATTTTTAGAATAAAAATAAGAATATACAGGTTTGAAGTTGATTATTTTCATGATGACATTATTCCCAAAAGCTAAAGGGAATAAAAGCATATAGTTAATATGTAAAAATTTAAAACTTTTCAAACAAGTATATGTGTAATGTAAATGAAAAAGGTCTGGGATAGGGAAATACTTGTCTCATTTATGAAAATCATAGGATTAATGAAAAAAGAATCTAAACTTTCTAAAACTTTAATAAAATAGATTATAGGAAAAACATAGCCAAAGAATATTAGACTGTGTAGAGAAAAAAAAATGTCCTGTGGAAACATGGTTTTAACATGAAAAAGAAATCAACAGTCTCAAAATCTAGTGAAAGGCAAATTAAAGTATCAATGGTAAATTAATGTAAACTAATAAAATTTAAAAATATAAAAAGAAATAATATGCATTGCTAGAAATATTGTGGAGAAAAGGAGATTCTCATAAACTGTTGATAGACATATGAATTGTCAAGGCCTCTTTAGAAAGCAGTCTGGTAGTATTTAACTAAACACACCTACATTTTTTATTCTATCTAACAATTTCATTCCTCAAAATCTATTCCACTAAGTCAAAGCAACTACTTAAATGTAACTGTATAAAGATAATAATTGAACCAATATATATAGTGGCAAAACGGTGGATACTAAATGAATGTCCATCCATAGGCGAATGATTGAATAAATTGTGGTTATTGTGTACTATTTCATACAGCCATTGGATGAGTAATGGCTTTGAGATGTATTGTCACTGTTTTGAAAAAAGTAAGATTCAGAGAAGTATATATTAAGAAACAAGGCAGACTATATATATCAAACTAGAATTTATTTTTAAACATACAGTTTTATGAAAATTTAATATGTCCAGATTTTGTAAACTTATATATCTTAACTGAGTATTGATATCAAATTTTTACTTTCAATCTAATATGCACATTTCAATGATTTTAACTGTGTTTAACTTACAAAATTTATGTTTCATTTGTTAGACCATTTTTGCATCTATGTGTTATTCAATGGCTGAATCAGAAATGGTTTAGTAATTAAAATTATTTTCCCCAAAGAGTTTAATTAATAAATGGTGGTATATTATGAATGAGCATTGAAAGTGAAAGCTGAGAAAATATTAAACTCAGGTATCGGTACTCTATGTCAAAGAACTTATTTTTCTTACACGGTTTCAAAAGTCTTTCATCCTCATGCTTCACTGACAGTTAAAATGGTGTCATGGTGGGAGGGGAAATATAAGTGACAGGTCTAATAAATTAGCAATATCCTTCTCACTACACTCCCCATCATTTTTGGCTTGAAATTTCACTTCTTATTAAAATTTGTATTCTTCAAAGTTGAATGGGAATAGCAGATTTTCTCTGAGTTTTATCTGCTTTATAGATGAACTAGGCTCAAAATCCTACAGCTGAAAAATGTCACTGGCCTTTCTCTTGGAGTAAGCATAGAGCTTTTCAATATTTCCAGGAGGCTGGGTCAAATCTCTAATGGTTAAATAAATTGCCTTTCAAATGCCACAGTCACAATCGTCAGGACTACTGTATGAATGACAGCCTTTGCCACAGATAGTAAGCTATTTGTACCTATCCTCTTCTTAAAATATGAACTACACAAATTAGAAGATAAATTTTAAAAATAATAATAATTGACACTAGAGGCAGTGGTGGCAGTGATGTTTCAATATCTAGGCCTCTAGATCAATGGTTCTAGATTATAGTGTTTTTCAAACTGGGTCATGGGAATCTATTCAGTGGGCCTCAACCAGCATTAGAAAATGAAAAATAAAAAATGATAGAAAAGAACTGTATGTAATAGAATAAAATTTAAATTACAGTATTCACATGTAGCAGTAGCTCTTTTAAAACACCGTTTTCTTAGTTTATACATGCACACATATCTATACTCTGTGTAAATACTCTGTGTATGCTCTGTGTCCTAATGTAAAACTATGTTCCCACCATGAATTGTATGAGTTGTACAAGGCAAAAATATTTGTCATTGCTTTATATATTGTTATATTTATAGCCTTTGCCCAATAGGCTTAAAATAAATCAGAAAGGGCATTCTGCATCTGACAAGATATATTAAAACAATATACACAGCTTCCAATTTCTTCATCAAGTTTGTATTTTCTGAGAACTACTTTTGTTTAATATAGTAAGTGAAACAGAGATAATTTTACAAATAATACCCATAGTTAAAAAGCACTTGCATGAACAACATGAAGTATTACAAATAAAGTTTTTATTTACATAATGTTCCATGAAAGTAAATTTATGTCTGAATTAGAAAATGTAAAACGGCCTAGGGAACTATTTCTCTTCTTGCTTGCTGCATAAGAAACTCTTCAGATATTTAAAATTACAATATTGAATCCCACTACATAAAAAGTTAATATATACATTTTCTTATGTGTGTATATGTATGTATACACAATTTATTAAGAGTAAGCATTATTATGGTTAAGTTGTAAACATCTTGTGATATACATCTTCTTAACAGTTAATTATGCTATCCGGAAAGGCAGCTGATTCCTTCACAAAACTCATACCTCTTTCTTTCAAAATAAGCCAAAGTCCAAACTGTCCCTGGGATGAAGTTTGCTAAGGGAAGTGTTAAACCCATGGGAGTGAAATTGAGAGAACTGCATGCAATTCTAGAATTGAAACAAGTCATTCTAGTGTAAATATGAGTAAGAGCTGAGTTTGATTCTAAAAGTGGAAAAAAAAAACTATTTGGAATCGTAACAAAATCAAGGTTAAAGATATATAATTTGCAAACTAGATACCTAATTTAAAATTTTATACTTTTTATTAATATGTAATGCTATGTTTCCATACCTAATTTAAAATTTTATACTTTTTATTAATATGTAATGCTATGTTTCCAGACTTTCAAAAAAAAAGAATAATTTTAGGAAGAAGTTTGGCTACTGTTATCAATACTGGATATCAATTTTAATATTATTCAGAAATTTGCAATGTTGCCCATTCATTCTGAATTAAATCAGACTGAGGAAAAAAAAAGTCAAACTAAAATCATTAGTCTTCTATTCACAGATCCAATAATAATTTATACTATTGCATGTGGAATTTAAAGTCTGGCCTCTAGTCAATTTTACTAGAAATTCTCTATTTTGAGAAAATGCATATTATAATAATTATCACATAAATATTTTAGAAAACAAGGTTTATCAGAAGTAATTAACTTCAAATATGTATTTGATGAATTTTAATTCCTTCAAGTTTTCATCCCATGAAGCAGATTAGTAGAGATAAAAGCAGGCTATTGGATTTGATACATTACCATGTAAGGTTGTATGACCTTGGTCAAGTTATTTATCTTAACCAAGCCTGAGAATCTGTGTAAAACGGTGGTCACAATATTATTACCCTACAAGATTAGAGGATTAGATATTACAAGAGAAATATTTGGTACAATGTAAGAGACTAATAAGCATTATACACTATTACTATTCCTGCCATGAGTGTTTTTTGTAGTTTTTTATTTATTTATTGTTTTCAATGCGTGCTTCTGCTTTGATCAAATGTACTTCAGTTATTTATAACTTTGCTTGATTTCAGACTGAGGAAAAGAAAAAGGGCTCAAGGCATCTCAAAATAATTTGGTATCTTTATCTCCTCTATTAATTTTACATATATGTTGTTTCATATATTATTTCATTAATATATATATTAATATACTTACATTAATATATTGGAATGCCCCCTTCTATATGGATAGTGATGTGCCATGGGGGAAAGTTAAGGCCAGCGATGTTTCTACAATATGACTACCTTCCTTAAGCATGGCTTACAGGAAGAAACTTGACTAAATTTGGTCCAGTCAGTATTGTTCTCAGGATTTAGAATTGGGACAAAGAATCAATCTACAGTTGGGTTGCTTGACCAGTAATACACAAGGTTTTAGGAACTTGATATAAGGAGTATAGATATGTGAGGTGTGGAATATGTATAAGTGTCTATACATGTAAGAAACATCTGTGTTGACTAAAGAAGCAGAAGAATCTTTTCTAAATTGAGAAAAAGAAATGGAAGAGATGAACAGGGAGTTAGAAAGATAAAGCATTAAGATGGCCATTTAAACTAAGACCCCAGTGCCTTTTTGAACCATTCTTTTACTTTTTATTTTTACTTTTTATTTTTATTTTTTATTTTATGAACCATTCCTGTAACCTTAAAATAAATTCTCACTGTAGCTTGGTCAAGTTGGATTCTGTTTATTTTTTTCAAACCAAAGGGAAGGCGCAAGAGGAAACAGTCCTCTTTGTACCCCAAAATATGACTCAACACACTTTTCATATAAATGGAGAAATAAACAATTAGACTTTGCAGGCCATAGATTCTCCATCACAACTACACAGCTTTGCCATTGGGGCTCAAGCATAGCCATAGGTGATACTGAAAGAAATAAGAATGGCTGTGTTCCAATAAAACTTAATTTATGGATATTGACATATGAATTAAAATTTTTACATGTCATAAAATGTTATTCTCTCAGTGTGTTCTAATCATTAAAAATGTAAACAAACAAACAAAAAAACATTGTGATATGTGGACCATACAAAAACAGGTGGCAGGCTGAGTAGCAGATCTAGTAAGCAGGGGAATCACTCTGAAACTTATACCAAACAAAGCTTAAAAGCTTCCCAATCACTTTCTTCTGCAAAGCACTTCCCGAATTCTTTCTTTGCTTTAGGTATCACACTAATGGTTACCTTCTCTACTATATTCTTCTCCTCTACATTCCTCCTCTACTATAAATAAATATTCCTGGTTGTGGCAAGATAATTTATGTTTTTTAATTTCTTTGAATAACCCTTCTTATTAAAAGAATTTTAGTTTATAAATGAGACCATAAATTTTCTTTCCTTCTATAATTTAAAATTGTATTATTTGTATTTTATGAAAGTTATTACAAATGGTGGGCATAATAAAAACATAAAATCAATAATTGGCCACATTAAAAGTATTTGAAAACAAAAGGTAACTCTTAAAACCAGCAAAGCTGCTCATTGGTAAATAGCAATTAAATGTACAAAGTTGGAAAATAAAAATTTAATGTGGATTTCTTTCATTATCAATCCAATCAATAATTATCCTAGAATGAGAATATAAATGCTATTAGAGTATTAATATAAGGGATAAAAATTATAGCACACATATCAATATATTTATTATTATTTCTACTTAGAAGGAGATAAACATTTTCAGTATAGTTCTGTGGTATCACAAAAATAAAATTGTTGAATATATTTGATAAAATAGCATATCAAAAATATTATGGCAGGCAGTAATGGTGTCAAGGTAAACTTGTTAGGAAGTACAGCAGCATTTGAAGTCAATGTACTTTAAATTCAGTTTAAATTTAACATCCAGCAGGACATTTAGGAGGTGTAGAAAGAGATTTGGCCAATTATGCATGCCAAGTACATAAATGTCAACAGCAATTTAGAACAAGAGTGGATTGTGAGAATACTACCAGTTCAATATTTTACTCTGAAGGCAAATAATCAGTATGAGATTTTTGCAATAGGGATCTAACAGAAAATACACTGAGGAGAAGAACAAATAAACCTACTTAACAGAGATGTTTTAGAATAATGAGATTCCACTGGTTATTTGATTCACAGACAATACCCACAGGGCTTTTTATGAATTTTAAGTTTTCCTAGAAGGTCACAAATTTGAGACTTTTTTTCCATGTCCTAGTAATGTAGGCTCCTTTTAGGTGTTCTGTCACTCTCATAACACTTTATGGTTTTTATTTTGAAACTTAAGCAGAACCTTTATTGGGTGGTGCCTCTATAATTGACCACTATTTCCTGGGTATGGAATTTCCAATTCAGTTCCACACACATAAGTTAGAAGGTAAGATTTCTGATGGAAGGTACCATCATTAATGTATTTTCAAAACCTACCAGAAGGCTTGACAAACACATAATTAGTATCCAGTTAAAATCTATTGAATGAATACTGCTGTACCTAACATTATATATTTGTGTTGCAAACGTATTTGAAAATCCAGTTCAAAGAGTTACGGTAAATAAAGTCTGAGAATTGCTCCTCTGTGAAACTGTCATTATACCAGAATGTGTAATGTAGGTAGCTAAAAATGTTTTACAAATAAGACTTACTTTCCCGCTCACCACTCTATCTATCATAGGCAGGCTGGCAGGCAGGCAGGCAGGCAGGCAGGTAGGTAGGTTGATAGGTAGATAGATGGATGGATCTATCATTTATCCTATCTGTCATCTATCAGTCTATCATCATCTGTTGCTTAAATCCCATTATGTTATATTAGAATTGAGGGAAATTTAATGTCACCCACCTAGTATCCGTGTAGCCCTGCTGTCCAATTTTACTTCAATGGTGATAGAAGAAGAAAGATTCACAAGAACTAATTCCACAGGTGATATGATAGAGTTACACTGCAATAGTCATTTTGGGATTCTTAATTATCACAGATTATTTGGTTCCATTCCCTTCAGTGGGTGTTTACAAGTGATAATAAAGTATATTTCAATAACCACATCTTAGGGTAGTATGCATTTAACTAAAATGATATAGAAATTATGTTCTTCCTAAAAATTATGAATCATTTTATTTATAGTTATTCTTGTAACTCTATAAGACTATATTTAGTATATATCAGGCAAATTAAATGTATTTTTGTTTCTTTGCAAGACTCTATATTTAGGCTTTTTTTGGAGAAAATTTCAAAACAAATACAGTGGCGATCAACACAAGGAAGTCAGACATTGGGCAACAGGTAGAGTGGTCGTTGTTGCTTAGTGAAGAACAATGCCCAGACATCGTTTTCTGGGTTTTTTATTTTGTTTCTGTTTTTTACTGAGGACTCTGATGTTTCCCTTGGAAGCCTTAACATATTATTTTATAAACCAAGGAATGCTTCGTTCTGATTGGAACTGTATTAGTTTACTCTTACTGCTGTAACAAATGTCTACAAACTTAGTGGTTTAAAACAATTCAAAGTTATTATTTTATAGTTATAGTGTTAAAGTGTCTCACTGCGCTGAAAACAAGTTGTTAGTGTGGCTATACGCACTCTGGAGGGTTGAAGGGAGCATAGTTTCCCTAGCCTTTTCCAGCTTCCAGAGGCTGCCCATGTTCCTTTGCTCAATCTGATTTCTTCTTCCATCGTCATATCTATTCTATGATTCTGACCCTACTGTCTTCCCCCTTTTGCTTGTAAGTACACTTGTGATTACATGGGGACCACCTGGATAATCCAGTGTATACTCTCCCCACATCAAAAATCATTAATTTAATCACATTTTTCAATGTAAGGCTTTATACATACAAGTCTCAAGAATTTAGAACATGAACATCTTAGAAGAGCCATTATTCTGACTACTACAGGGACCTAATAAGGAAATTCTCAAATAGAATTTAGTCTTATCTCATTGAGGTATAGACTAATTTGCTAAGGTTTACTATTCAGAGAGAACTCAGGAAAACAGTTCTACAATTAGACATATTTTTCAATCTGTCTATTAAGATATAGCTCCATGAAGGTAGGGAGTATATTTTAGTAATGTCTTTTATACTAAAAATAAATAATAAGATTATGCTTGACTCATAGAATGAGTTGGAATGTGTTCCATCTTCTTTTATTTCCTGATAGTAGTGCATGTAAAACCTTGAGAAATGTTTGACAGAACTTGCCAGTGAAACCATATGTTCCTGAAGCCTTTTTAATGGGAAAGTTTTTCTTTTTTATTACGAATTAAACTTTGTACTACACATGACTATTTCAGATTTTGCATTTATTTCTTCTTGAGTCAGTTGGTTAGTTGTGGTACAAGAAATATGTCTACTTCATCTAAGTTGACAAATGCATTTGTATAAAATTGTTCATACTACGTCATTCTTTTTATGTATTTAAGATCTATAGTGTTACCCCTCTTTCTTTCCAGTATTAATAATTGTTGTTATCTATATTTTTGTTGAATAATTTACACAGAAGTTGATCATATTTATTTATCTTTTTGGAAAAATGTGTTTTTTTCGTTTCATGGATTTTTTTCTATTCTTTGTCCAATTTATATTCCATTTATTTCTGATATCTTTATTATGTCTTTCATTCTACTTATTTTGGGTTTAATTTGTTTTCCTTTTCTGACTTGTTAAAGAGGAGTCTGTAAACCTTGTTCCTGTAAATGAATCTCATTTATTGGGTGTACCCAAATTTAGGATTGTGAAATCATCTCAGAAAATTCATCACTCTAACATTATAATATGTCTTTCTTTATTCATGGTAATATTTCTTGTTCTAAGTTCTACTTTATATTCATCTAGCTACCCCAGCTTTCTTTTGATGTTTGCATTGTATATTATCTTTCATTTATTAACTTAACACCTATTGGGTCTTTATTTTAAAGTCAGTTTCTTGTAGACAGCATAGCATTTCTTTCTCTCATATCAATCTTTACTTTTTAATTGGAGGGTTCACATAATTTACATTTAATATAATTACCTATATAATTGAGTTTAAATCTTTTGTTCTGCTATTTGTTTTCTATTTGTTCCATCTGTTCTTTGTTTTCTTTCCTCTTTTTTTTTCATGTTTTTTGAGTTATTTTAAATGATTTTATTTTATCTTCATTATTGACTTATTACCTATTTTTCATATTCTCTTGGAATTGGGTATTTTTAATGATTCTATATTAACTCTATTTTTGGTTTATTATCTTTTTTTAAGTGGCTGCTCTTCAATTTATGATATGTATAAAGATATGTTTAAGAACTTATTACTGTCCATCTTGAAATACTATTATTACAAGATCCCATCTGATAGTATTTTCCCCGACTAAAAAAATATATTTTAGCATTTCTTATAATGTATGTATTCTGGCAACAAATTTGCTCAGCTTTTGTTTTTCTCAAAATATCTCTGTTTCACTTCATGCAGGTTAGCAGCTTATTTTTCCTTTCAGTGTTTTAAAAATGCCATTCCATTGTATTCTAGCTTGCAAAAGTTCTGATGAAAAATCTGGCATCATATTAATATTTAATTTTCTTTACATGACTTAAAATAACTTTTTATATGGCTGCTTTTAAGATTTATTCTTAAAAGCCAAATTATAACCGATTTGGGGGAATTTATAATGTTTCTGCTTTTTGTGTGTGTGTTTATTCTGCTTGGGGCACATTTAACTTCTTCGCTCTCTTTATAGTTTTCATTGATGCTGAAAAATTTTTAGTCATCATTTCCTGTTTTTTGCCCCTCCCCTCCTGAGATTACAGGCACACCTGTATTAGGCATTGCTATTGTTCTGTTATTCATTAAACTCTGCTAATTATTTGTTTTTTCCTAATTATTCTTTTTTCTAAAATGTTAGTTTGAATTTAAATTGGAACCACAATTTCAGCTGGGAGTTAGCTCCAAAATGATCATAGCTATGAATTAATGTGGGAGAATTGCTCTTCTTTTTCCTTGTTCTTTTCCTTTTTCTTTTTCCCCCCTTCTCTTTCCTTCCCTTTCTCTTTTCCTTCTTTCTTTCCTGGGCTCTGCTTCTGCGTAGAACTCTACTTCTTCCTTCTTTCCTTCTTTCCTTCTTTCCTTCCTTCCTCCCTTCCTTCCTTCTTTGTTTCTTGTTATTTTTTCCCATTTATTTTCTAGGCAGGGAAATCAAAGGTTTTTGTGTTCTTTCTTTTTCACTGACTGGAATTATTGTATAGCTATCTTTCTAGAGCAGCATATCCCATCAAGGATTATAGATGACTGTGAGAATCTCAGCAACAACTCTGACCTCATTCAGGGCAAATTCTAGATTCTTGTCTCTGTATATGTTAAATCTCAATTTTTTCCACTTCTTCCTTCATCAGTGTACCTGTAAATTTCAATTACTTTATTGTGAGCTCAGCATTTAATGAAAAAGTAACGTTTGCTACTATAGCTGGAGGTTTCCACAAGTTAAGGTAAGAGCTCAATAACACCCTAAATATGTAAATAAAATTTTACTGTAATGTTAATAAAATATATATTTTAATAAAAAGTTTAAACCTACTAAATATTAATAAACTTTATCTGGTACAGTCAGGGACATCAAATATAATTAGAGATGTATTTTATAGAAACACTTTACCTTCTGTTTCTATGAACCTTAGAACTTTTTTATTTCTTCCTTAAGGTTATACCTAAAATGTTTTTTTCCCTGGTTTTGGGGTGAGATTCAAAGTGTATGTTTTAATGTGAGAATGCCTAGATTTGAAACATAATTTTGATATTCCTAATTATCTGTCTTTAGGAAATTTACTTAATTTTTTGAATCTTAGTTTCTCATATATAAAATATACACTATATCTTCTCTTTTTTGGTGTTGTTATGAAAAAAATGAGGACATGCATATAAAGTAACTAGTATTTAGAGAATGTGTAATTATTGAATCTACATAACATCCCTCTTGGAGGTGAGAGGAGGAGTATTTTTTTTTTTTTTTTTTTTTTTTTTTTTGCGGTATGCGGGCCTCTCACTGTTGTGGCCTCCCCCGTTGCGGAGCACAGGCTCCGGACGCGCAGGCCCAGCGGCCATGGCTCACGGGCCCAGCCGCTCCGCGGCATATGGGATCCTCCCAGACCGGGGCACGAACCCATATCCCCTGCATCGGCAGGCGGACTCTCAACCACTGCGCCACCAGGGAGGCCCAGGAGGAGTATTTTAACAATGACAAGTGATATGAAGCTAACTCCTTGCACTTCAGAGATGGAACCTGGGGTTCAGTTTATGAGTCTGAGTGAAAATAACTGACTGGAAAGTAGCTATATTTCTCATTGCATAGGCATGATTAAATACCAGTTCACTCCATCAATACTCCTCACTCACATTAATTCTCAATATTTAGTTCAATATTTTAAGTATAGATACTTGCTAAGTAGTCAAGTTGAGTTTTGTTTCTTTTGGATAATAAAAATAACCTCATAAGTCAGTGTTAGGCTTCTACACAAAAATGACTAGAGGAACCAATCTCCCTGACTTCAGACTATACAACAAAGCTACAGTAATCACAACAGTATCGTACTGGCACAAAAAATGACACACAGATCAATGGAACAGGATAGAGAGCCCAGAAATAAACCCACATCCTTATTGTTAATTAATCTACAGCAAAGGAGGCAAGAATATACAACAGAGAAAAGACAGTCATTTCAATAAATGGTGCTGGAAAAAAATTAGAACATTCTCTAACACCATATACAAAAATAAACTCAAGATGGATTAAAGACCTAAATGTAAGACTGGATACTATAAAACTCCTAGAGGAAAACATAGGCAGACCACACTTTGACATAAACTGCAGCAATGTATTTTTGGATCCATCTCCTAAATTAAGGAAATAAAAGCAAAAATAAATAAATGGGACCTAATTAAACTTAAAAGTTTTGTCACGGCAAAGGAAAACATTAATGGAATGAAAAGACAACCTACTGAGTAGGAGAAAATATTTGCAAATGATATGATTGATAAGAGATTAATATCTAACATATATAAATAGCTCATATAACTCAATATCAGGAAAACAAACAACCTGATTTAAAAATGGGCAGAAGAACTGAATAGACATGTTTCCAAAGAGGAAATGCAGATGGCCAACAGGCACATGAAAAGATGCTCAATAATAAATACAGTTATTTAAGATCATTGTGAATATGTACATAATAAAGTGGGAACTAGACACTAGTGAGAACAAGTAGGAAGCAAGAACCGTTGTTCCTACACATGAGGTGACAAAGACCGTTCTTTTCAGGAATATTTAGTGTCTGATATCAACTGAAATTATTTACCTTGCTAAATTGTATATAGCTTTATAATTTCTTCAAAATATACTTTTAATAACAGAACAATTAATGGCATATTGATATATGTTTTATTCTAGTCTTTTAATTCAACTAGTTCCTGAATTTTTATACTCACTTGGCAGGGACAATCATCTTAATTTTGTACAACAATGCTCAAAAGAAAAATTTCAAAACCCAGTTACATTTGTCTTTGTAGTTTGTCCATACTGTTCTGTGGTAATTCTGTGAAGGAAGATAAACTCAGCTTATGAAAAAGAAAGAAAGGAACTGAGCCATTTAATCTTCTTATATTGTTAACTGCAGGCTATGACAATTATTTACACTGTGTGTACCTCATACTTTCACAGGGCTAGGCTTAGACATCCTTGAGTATTTCGGTAAAGATGAAGTTTCTACTGTTATGTGTCTGTTTTGTGGCCAAAGTTGCACTTTTATTTTACCTTTCGGTGTGTATTACATATCTTCTATATTTAGATTATCAAATGGTTACTTTAGCACAGTACACACTTGGAATATTCATATATCCATTTTTTCATGTCTCGGGCCTAGATTATGTTCACAGTCCAATGCTTTAATAGTGGAAGCTGGAAAAGATTTTCCATTCATGGATTTTAATGAGTAAGGATGAAAAATCAAAGTTCTTTTAAGGATTAGGCAAAGGATTCAGTATATTTTGTATTAGAAAAATCTCCCTGATTTGCATATAAAGTATAGGGCTTAGTTTGGTATTAAAATACACATTTTATAAAGAATAATAGAAAATGTTTTCATACTTATAAATGCAAAAATGGAGAGAGAACATCTGGTAGAGAGAGTAATTATATCTATACTCATTCACATTATAATGTCTATATTAAAGTAAAATGTGTGTTCTAAAATTGTAATTTTTTTCTCAAAAGTAACATTTGTTAGCAACAGGTATAATGAAATGAGCAAATGAGCACATTTTAGAAAGTGAATTTTATCTCTGACTTTGAGGACTTGAAGGACACCTTTTGTGATTTACCACAGACCTTTTGCAGGAACAGGGATCAGAAGTTTATGCCTCTCCAAGTCTCCTTTTCATCTAGGATAGAACAGCTGTCTACCTAATATCCCAGCCTCAAATTCAATAACTTTTTCAATGGAAACTTGCATAATTCTTGTACTATTTCACTTTCATATATGTGGAAACCATGAAAGCAGAGTCAACATCCCTGTCCTTTGTGACAGGATTATGTTGATTTAAAAATACTGTTGCTGTCTTTTCTTCAATAAGATGTCAACAACTGAATAAAACGAGTATTCAATGCTCCTTATCAAGACTTCCAATGGCTCAGTGATAAGTAGACCAGAACACAATTCCACATCTGCCAAGTCCAGGCCCAGTTTATTATTAAGATGATTGTCCCTGCCAAGTAGAATATAAAAAATTCAGGAACCAGTTGAATTAGAAGACTAGAATAAAACATATATCAATATGCCATTAATCGTTCTGTTATTAAAAGTATATTCTGAAGAAATTATAAAGCTATTTATAATTTAGCAAGGTAAATAATTTCAGTTGATATCAGACACTGAATATTCCTTAAAAGAACGGTCTTTGTCACCTCATGTGTAGGAACAACAGTTCTTGCTTCCTACTTGTTCTCACTAGTGTCTAGTTCTCACTTTATTATGTACATATTCACAACGATCTTAAATAACTGTATTTATTACTTCATCTCTCTGGTCAAAATGATTTCCTTAAATAACTGTAGGGTAATATTCTTAAATAACTGCATTGATTATGTCATTTTTCTGGTCAAATACTTTACGGGGTTCCCAAGAGCCTATAAGAGCGAGCTTAAATTTACTTGCATGACATTAAATGCTTTCTCCAGAATGGTCTCAACCTTCTAGCCTTAGCACTTACTCTGTGTCTAAATTGGCCCTTTTCTTCAGGGAAGCTGACATATTCATTGTTTCCTAAACTTCCTTCCACACTCCTTCAATACCACCTATTTCCTTGTGCAATTCCATTCACTGGGACTGACATCACTTTTGCCTTGAGTTTAAAATTCTATTAATTTACAAGAGCAATTTATATTCATTCAAACTAGAATAATAATGCAAATATATATTCTATAAAGATTGATAATTTCACTTTCTCTTCCTAAATCAGTTGTAATCCACTGAAGAGTCTGGTCTGAATCCCTCACTACATTGGTCCTCTAATATTTCTCCAAAGGCAAATGTATTCACACAAATAATTGCTTCTCCAACTACCACTGATTACTGGTTACCTACTTTTATTTTGTTACACAAATTAGATCATATTACCCCTGCTGTTTTATAATTTATTTTTCATGTTTTTTAAAAATTAGGAGAACTTTGGGCTTGCCTGGTGGCACAGTGGTTAAGAATCCGTCTGCCAATGCAGGGGACACGGGTTCGAGCCATGGTCCGGGAAGATCCCACATACTGTGGAGCAACTAAGCCCGTGCACAACTACTGAGCCTGTGCTCTAGAGCCCTCGAGCCACAACCACTGAGCCCATGTGCCACATTACTGAAGCCCGCACACTCTAGAGCCCATGCTCCACAACAAGAGAAGCAACCGCAATGAAAAGCCCACACACCACGATGAAGAGGAGCCCCCGCTCACCGCAACTAGAAGAAGCCTGCATGCAGCAGTGAAGACCTAACACAGCCAAAAATAATAAATAAATAAATAAAAATAAATTTTTTTAAAAATTAGGAGAATTTCTTAAGATTAATAGTAAAACTAATTAACATTTAATGGCTTCTAAATATTTTATATTCTTGAATTTTCACAGTTAATTCAATTAGTTCCCCAATGACATATATACAGGTCACTTTCAAATTAAGCTATATTAACAATACTGCATATATCATTCCTGTGTATATATTCATCTCCACTACTTTTTACCTCAATATTTATTAGTACTTCAAAAGTATTACTGTTGGATCAAATATCTATCCATATTTTTATTTTAAAAACTATTGCCTAATTGCTTTTTAAATAAAGTCATAACGCTTTACTTTCCCACTAACCATGTGTGTCCATTTCTTCCTATATTTATCAGCACCAAATATTATCTCCTTTGTTCTTCTAGGTCTGATAGTCAAAAATATCATTTTAGTCCTTTGTATTTCTTAAGAACTAATAGGATTAAGTATTTGTTCATAGATTACTATTTAAATTTTTTCTGTGTTTCATTTACATATCCTTTACACATTTGTTTATTTTTCTAAACCACTGTCTTCTCAATTTCAAGAGACATGAGGGACACAGAATACTAAAATGAACAACCAGTACACGGCAGTGTGCTCGAGTATATTTCAGAGTTCAGCTCTGAGCTCCACCTCTTACTAACTGCGATCTTGGACATGGTTTCTCTATTATACAATTACAGTAAAAATAGTACCTACCCCAGGTGTTTCTCATCAACATTGAATAGAGGATAAATTTTAAAATGCTTAGAACTGTCCTGGACATAAAGTATTATTAACAATTATTACTTGTTATTGTTACTGGATATTCTGTCATATGTCTTGCAAATATGTTTTCCCAATCACTCTTATTAAATATGTGCACGTTTGTGTGTATGTGTGTGTGTCTCTAAACACATGAAAACACAAACACGTGCAACACACATTATTTTTTACAATACTTTTATCACCCAGTTTTCATGTTAATTTTCTTTATATAAATTTGTATCTCTTTTCTCTTATGAGCTCTTCATTCTCCAAATCTATACATTTATTCTCAGCAATGTACTTATTATTGCATTTTGAATGCAAAGCTTTATTAATCTGGTATGTTTATGAATATGTGCATAGTCTTGAAAATAAAAAGATTGATGTCTTAGTTAGTTAGCTGTCTGCTACTTCTTGCCAGCGCCCTTATAAAACTTTGGACAGTTTTCTTCTCTAATCCTCAGAACAACTTTTTCCAAATCATCACTTTTTATGAACTCTCCATAATCTAGCCCCTTGTCTTTCACAGAAAATACTGAGACCATCAATCACTTCTTTGCAAAAATCTCTTAGCATATGACTACCCACTTTTTGTCTGTACTATTGATAGACCTTTTTTTTCATTTTTAAAATTATTTTTATTTATTTATCTTTCTTTTATGAGATAATCTTTTTTTTTTTTTTTTTTTTTGCGGTACACGGGCCTCTCACTGCTGTGGCCCCTCCCGTTGCGGAGCACAGGCTCCGGACGCGCAGGCTCAGCGGCCATGGCTCACAGGCCTAGCCGGACCGGGGTATGAACCCGTGCCCCCTGCATCGGCAGGCGGACTCTCAACCACTGCGCCACCAGGGAAGCCCTGAGATAATCTTTTTACTTTATTTTTTATTGAAGCATAATTGATTTAAAATGTTTCAGGTGTACAACGAAGTGATTCAGCTTATATATAAACTTATATATGTATATGAACTTTTCCAGATTCTTTTCCATTATAGGTTATTACAAGTTGACACACCTTTCGTCTCTCTCCAAGAAAGAGCTCTTTTCCAAAGAAGGCTAATACCTTTTTGCATTACTATCTCGCACTTTATCTTAGGACTTTGCTTCATCAATGAACCACATTTCACTTTTATCCTTAACCTCCTACCTTCTCTCACTTTATATTTATGTTCAAGTTTTTCCAATATTAAAAGTAATAGAAAGAAAGTTCCATTTAAAATTTTAATTACCTTCTAACTCTCATTTTATTTTATTAAATCTCCTGATTAAACAAACACCATGAATGAGGAGTCTATATTTACTGTCTTTACGAAGTCATTTTATTTTGCACCTATTCATATGTCACGTTTTCTCCTTCACTCAAGTGACATATTTTTTGTTGAGGTTAAAAATATCCTTTTAAATTAGTTGATAAACCCCTTGAGATCAAGAATTTTATCTTAGCATCTTCTTACTCCAAACAACTAGAACAGTGGCTTCTACAGAGTGGTCAATAAATGTACACTGAATGAATAAATTAATTGCCACATTAAATTGCCACTTTTATAATCCTTATTTTTCCTTTTTAATTTTTCATAACATCGTATATTTGTTTCCTGACAACTTTGCTTTCCTGATCCCTGGTCTTAACTCTTTATTTTCTGGATATTCTTCTGGCCATTTTTTATTTTGAACAACACAGGTTTGAACTATGCAGGTCCACTTACATGTGGATTTTTTCACTATATACGTGCTGTAGTACTCCATGATCTGCAGTCGCTTGAACCTGCAGGTGCAGAACCACGGGTACAGAGGGACGACTGTAAAGTTATATGTGTATTTCCAATTGCATGGAGGGTCAGCACCCCTAACCCCTGTGTTGTTCAAGGTTCAACTATATTTTGCATTTATATAACACTTATGCCACTATAGAGGTTTGTTTTGGGACAAAAATAATCTTATTTTTCTTTTATCAATATATAGATTTTGCTTATTCAAATTAATTCAACTATTTTTACAATTCAACCTATTTCAAAAGACAGTTTTTTCAGGCTGGTTACTAGTTTTTTTTTTTAAATTATAGAGGAAATATTAAAACTACTGACATCTTAAGTGATCAAGTTAGTAAAATATGTACAGTATTTTCTCAATGAAACTCCCTCCAACTGTTTCAACTGTGTCTTCTCTATCAGTTCCACATTTGGGCCTGACTTAGGAACCGTCTGAGATGGAAACCTGAAAGCAGGGAATTCAGACAGAAATTTGTGATTTCCATCTGTTTTTCTTACTGTGTTTTAGGATTTTTCTCAACTGGATTTTCTAGCCAGCCATAATGGATTGAACAAAAGCTATCTATACAAATTATTTTCCATTCTGATTCTATGTTGATTTTTTAAACACATAAATGGGGTTAAGTGAGGGGGGAAAACACTGTGACAAATGAGAGAGCAGATTTCAAGCACAAACTACAGTTGAAATGGTGGATGTGGAGGAAATGTGAGTGATGTCCTGACAAGAGCCACACAAGACAGTTTTGCCCATCTGGTGAAAAGTAACCCTCTCTGAAAATAATATTTTGTTATTTGTATTTTAATTTTTTTCCTGGATTTCCTACTCTGTTTTCTTTTTTAAAATGATGTCCACATATATACACTACCAAATATAAAACCGATAGGTAGTGGGAAGCAGCCGCATAGCACAGGAGATCAGCTCGGTGCTTTGTGACCACCTAGAGGGGTGGGATAGGGAGGGTGGGAGGCAGATGCAAAAGGGAGGAGATATGGGGATGTATGTATATGTATAGGTGATTCACTTTGTTATACAGCAGACTAATACAACATTGTAAAGCAATTATACTCCAATAAAGATGTTTAAAAAAAAAAACAATGTTTTTTAAAAAAGTTTTTTTTAAAAAAAGTCCTCTATTCCAAACACTCACAGTACTTAAATGATACCAGATAAATTATTGCATTGTTACTATGTAATTTATGTTTATAATTTAAAAAAAATTACTCATTTTGATATAATCATTTGTTGAATAGTATCTATGTACAAGGCCTCAACATTAGACCATTCTCAATTCATATAACTCAACAGCATTCATTTGACTAATTTCTTCTAGATATGGTAACTCACTATTTATAACTTTGCTGATTTTTTTTTTTTTTCCCGGTATGTGGGCCTCTCACTGTTGTGGCCTCTCCTGTTGCGGAGCACAGGCTCCGGACGCGCAGGCTCAGCAGCCATGGCTCACGGGCCCAGCCGCTCCGTGGCATGTGGGATCTTCCCAGACCGGGGCATGAACCCGTGTCCCTGCATCGGCAGGCGGACTCTCAACCACTGCACCACCAGGGAAGCCCAACTTTGCTGATTTTTGAGCTTTGCTTCAACTTCTCATTGAATCTTGTTGTGCCCAGTTTATAAAACTAGTCTACTTTCAAATTCTTTGGTCCTAAATTCTCCTCTGATAAAGTGAAGATTGTGCCATATACTGAAAAAGGATATGAATTTGTCATGATCTTGTGTTCTTTTTGGGCACTGATAAATCTCTCAGAAAGTAGATTCTTCTGTTCATTATTATTATTTTTTCTTATTCCAACTGTTTGATCCAGATATCAAGACAAGTATTTCTGTCTTGTCTCTGCAGTCTCCATTTGTGTGACACCTGGCACATTTTCTAGTAATTTTTCTATTAGTGAAACCTCCAAGCGCCCTAACCCCAGAACATATATGATACATTCGGGAAGAGCATACACATAACTACATATTTTAATATATCAAAACAGAAAAAGATTGCAAAATCGTAAGTGTATACTGCTTTATCTTCAAAATATATAAGCACAATGGTGGTTGCATTATCTCTGTATTATTAACAAAAATATAATTTTTCAAAACTTTGAGTATATATGTAGAGATAGTCTTAGAGTTATAAATTCTTAATTTTTAAAATTCTGAGGGAATACCTTTATAGTATAGAAGAGCTAACTGCAAAAATGCTTTACATGTTCAATATGGTTATTTTTTTCTACATAATCAAGCTATATATGTGCATATTCTTTATCACCATGCCCTATCTCTGCATGTGCAGTTTCTTTTTCATAATACAAAAGGAATTTTATAATGAAATTAAGGTGTGTTTTCCATTACATGCTTTTAATCAAGTTGAGACTCTATAGATACAACTTTTGAAGCAAATATAGGTGTACATTCTTAAACTAAGCAATTAAATGATGACATTGATGTCTCTTCTACTTTTCTGTCTTAGAAGTGTACTCTTGTTTCCCTTCCCTTGATCCTTTAACTCATAGATTATAAACACCTTGAGAAGAAGGAGTATCCCTGATCTACTTTAGACTTCTTTTCATTGATTTACATGCCCAAAATGAATACAGATTTTGCAGTATTTATTAGTCAATCTTTCTCACATCTGGCTTATTGATCTCTTATCCATGAAATTTATATGCTATTTGACCTTTTTTTCACAATTACTTCCTTTGCTCTCAAAACCCATTTTATTTTTGCTTCTTTTGCCATGGACATCAATTCCTTGAAAATAATATATTTTTCAGTACAATAGCCATCTCTCTACACAACCTCCACTCTGGGTAATTCTGCATTTGACTAGATAACTAATAAAACCCCTAACACTGCTTTGACTTTTTTAATTTCACTGACCCTTTGGACCATTCCACCTCAAGCACTTATTCTCAAGATCCTACTCTACATCTTTCCAATATAATATATACACTATTTTGACCAGCTATATTTTATGAATCTAGAACTGTGACCACCACCTTCTAATTTTTCAGCTTACTTTCTTTAGAACACCACACCAATAATGCTTTGTTCATGAAGGAACCTAGCTGTATTTCTCACCATCCCATGTGCCATTCATATTCTCTCTTCCATCTTTATGTAGATCATAGATCATGGCTATACTTATTTTTTGCAAAATAATTTGTCATCTCTTCCTTGTGCAAACCTCATCCTGGTACATTGTCAACAAAATGGAAAAATGTATAATAAATAACGAACCACTATTCATTTAAGAGACAAGTGACAGTTGACACCATTCTAGGTTTAAATATCATTAACATTTTATAAAATTTTTTCAAAAATCATTCAAGTTTCTTTTTTTTTAACAAAGTTATACAATTTCACTTATCCTATTTAAGATTGTATACATTGTAAAGAATAGGCAGAAGAATTAAACTTGCTAAGATTCACTGTGGTGTTTAAGTGGAAACAAACAACATGTTCTTTAGTGACTGTTGTAGTAAATAAGTTTCAGTGCCTTCCAAGTCTCAGAACTCCTTTCTCCAAGTATCAGACCCCACACCCACAGAGTATATACTATATATATATTCATGATTATACTGTTTTATATCCATTCTTCTGTTCTTAATAGCCACTTAGATCAAAGTAAGTGTATTTTGTATTTTAGTATTCAGTTTTCTATTTTTTAAAGTAAATAAATTCCCAAGATGTTAATGAAGAGTTCATGTTAAAAACCTAGCCTTTATTTAAAAAAAGGTAATTCTTCATTACTATCAAAACTTCACATTCCTTAGACCAAAATCACTGAGATGAAAACAAGTAAGGGGAGGTCCCCCTGAGAAATTTAGGGATGCACACATTTTTTTTTCCTGAAGAAGAGGGTCTGTAGTTTTCTTCCAAGTTTGAAATGAGCCTACTTCCAACAACAACAACAACAAAAATCCCCCCCAGAGAGGCAGTTCAAAATGGCAGCATAGGAAGACCCTGAACTCACCTCTTCCCACAGACACAACCAGCCTACAGTTATACATGGAATAATTTCCTTTGAAAAAGATTTGAAAAGTACCTGAGAAGCACCACAACAACAGAAGATTAAAGGGCCATACTGAGATAGGTAGGAGAGACAGAGATACACAGTCTTACCAAGAAACACATGCCAGGAATGGAAACCCACTACTGAGAGGGATCTCAAAAATATGGAACTTTTCCCTGAGGAGCTGAGGAATTTGTGCCCATATCAAGCAACCCAATCCTTGGGTCCAGCATTGGAGAGACAAGCCCCCAAAATGTCTGGCTTTAAAAACCAATGGGAGGGCTTCCCTGGTGGCACAGTGGTTGAGAGTCCACCTGCTGATGCAGGGGACATGGGTTCGTGACCCGGTCTGGGAAGATCCCACATGCTGTGGAGCAGCTAGGCCTGTGAGCCATGGCCGCTGAGCCTGCATGTCCGGAGCCTGTGCTCCGCAATGGGAGAGGCCAGAACAGTGAGAGGCCCACATACTGCCAAAAAAAAAAAAAAAAAAAAAAACAAACCCAAAAGAACCCCAAAAAAACAAACAAACAAAAAACAATGGGGATTTTGTCCCGGAGACCCACAGAACTATAGGGAATAGAGAACCCACACTTAAAGGGGTCACACACAGACTCACTTGCCCTGGGACCCAGCATAAAGGTAACAGGTTGAAAACTGCCTGGACCATAAGTGAAGGAGACCTACTTACTAATCTTAAATGTCTGCAAGAGAGACAGGTACCTGCTGAGACTCTCTTTTGGGCACAGAGGCACTGGGGGATGCTATTTTTGCTGTCACACTCTACCTTGTTTGTGCCAGCACTGAACAGGTGCCATTTTGGCTCTCTCCCACACTCTGCCCCCCATGCTACAGCCATGCCACAGTCAGTCACGGTGAGCACCCTGTTCACTCTATGCTGCAACCATGCCACAGTTGGCTGGGTGAGTGCTACCCACAGAGGGGACGCCCCTTCAATGCCTGGCTCTGGTGCTAGGGAGGATTATGCTTCTGGACTCAATGGGCCATCTCCTATACAAGGTGATTCGTCCAAGACTGGGAAAGGTAGCTGTTTTGCCTAATACAACTTAAAATAGACGGTTATATACATAGGATATTATATGTGAACCTCACAGTAACCACAAAGCTAAAACTTACAGTAAAAACACACACAAAAAAATAAGAAAGGAATCTAAACAAAACAGTAAAGAAAGTCATCAAATAAGAAGTGAAGAGAGAAATAGAAGAAGAAAGGTATAGTGAAAAACTACAAAAACAGCCAGAAACCAATTAACAAAATGACAATAAATACATATCTATCAATAATTACTTTAAATGTAAATGGATTAAATTCTCCAATCAAAAGATATAGAGTGACTCAATGGGGGAAAAAAGAGACTCATTTATACGCTGCCTATAAGAGACTCACTTTAGAAATAAGAGCACACACAGACAGAAAGTGAAGGAGTGGAGTAAGATATTCCATGAAAACAGAAACAAAAAGAAAGCAGGCACAGTTATACTCACATTAGACTAAACAGACTTTAAAACAAAGACAGTAATAGAAGACAAAAAGGGCATTATATAATGATAAAAAGCTAAACCCAGCAAGAAGATATCATGTTTATAAATATACATGCATCCAACATAGGAGCATCAAAATATATAAAGCAAATATTAACTGATCTAAAGGGAGAAATTGACAGCAATAAAATAATAGTAGGGGACTTTAACACCCCACTTACATCAAGGCAGAAAATCAATAAGGAAACATTGGCTTTAAAAGACACATTAGAGCATACAGAGTTAATAAATATATACAGAACATCCCCCACAAAGCAGCAGAATACACATTCTTTTCAAGTGCACATGAAACATTCTTCAGGACAAATCACATGTTAGCCCACAAAACAAGTCTCAATAAATTAAAGAAGACTGAAATCATATTAAGAATCTTTTCTGATCAGAATGGTGTAAAACTAGAAATCAATTACAAGAAGACAACTGGAAAAAACACAAAATGTGAAGACTAAATAACATGCTACTAAACAACCAATGGTCATGGAAGAAATCAAAAACTTCCCAGAGACAAATGAAAAGAAATACAATATACCAAAATATATGGGATGCAGCAAAACCAGTTGTAAGAGGGAAGTTTACTTTTATTCAACATAGTATTGGATGTTCTAGCCACACAAACTAGGCAAGAAAAAAAAAAGAAATAAAAGATATCCAAATTGGAAAGAAGTAAAACTATCACTATTTGCTGATAACATGATACTATATATAAAAATCCTAAAGAATCCAGCAAAAAATCATTAGAACTAATAAATTCAGTGAAGTTACAGGATAAAAAATTAACATACAAAAATCTGTTGAATTTCTATACACTAATAACTATAAGAAAGAGAAATCAGGAAAACAATACCATTTACTATTACATCAAAATGAATAAAATGGCTAGGAATAAATTTAACCAAAGAGGTGAAAACTATAAGACATTGATGAAACAAATTAAAGAAAATTTAAAAAATAGAAGTGGATGGGAAGAATAAATATTGTTAAAGTGTCCATCCTAACCAAAGCAATCTACACATACAATGAAATCCCTATCAAAATTCCAATGGCATTTTTCACAGAACCAGACAAATAATTGCAAAGTTTGTATGGAGTCAAAAAAGACCCTGAATAGCTAAAGCGATCTTGAGAAAGAAGAACGAAGCTAGAGGTATCACACTCCTTAATTTCAAACTATACTACAAAGTTATAGTAATCAAAACAGTATGGTATTGACATAAAAACAGACACATAGATCAATGGAACAGAATAGAGAGCGCAGAAATAAACCCACACACATATGTTCAATAAATCTATGACAAAGGAGGCAAAAATATACAGTGGGGAAAGACAGACTCTTCAATAAATGGTGTTGGAAAAACTGAACAGCTACATACGAAAGTATAAAACTGGGCCACTACCTTATACCACATACAAAAATTAACTCAAAGTGGATTAAACACTTAAATATAAGACCTGAAACCAGGGGCTTCCCTGGTGGCGCAGTGGTTGAGAGTCCACGTGCTGATGCAGGCGACATGGGTTCGTGCCCTGGTCCGGGAAGATCCCACATGCCGCGGAGCAGCTAGGCCCGTGAGCCATGGCCGCTGAGCCTGCGCTTCTAGAGCCTGTGCTCCGCAACGGGAGAGGCCACAACAGTGAGAGGCCCGTGTACCGCAAAAAAAAAAAAAAAAAAAAAAAAGACCTGAAACCATAAAAATCATAGAAGAAAGCGCAGGCAGTAAGCTCCTTGACAGTGGTTGTAGTGATGCTTTTTGGATCTGACTCCAAAGACAAGGGCAACAAAAGAAAAATAAACAAATTGGAGTATAACAAACTAAAAAGCTTCTGCAGAGCAAGAAATTAAAAATAAAAGTAAAATTAAAAGATAAAAATAAAAGGCAACCTACTGAATGGAAGAAGATATTTGCAAAGCATATATCCAATAAAGGGTTAGTATCTAAAATATATAAGGAAGGCATACAACTTAATGACAAAAAAACCAAACCAATTAAATAATGGGCATAGGATCTGAATAGACATATTTCCAAAGAAAATATACACATGACCATCAGACCTATGAAAATATGCTCAACATCACTAATCATCAGGGAAATGCAAACTAAAGCCACAATGACATATTATCTCATAACTGTCAGACTGGCTATCAGCAAAAAGACATGAACTAGCAAATGTTGTCTGGAATCAGAGAAAAGGGAACACTCATGCTCTGTTGGTGGGAATGTAAATTGGTACAACCACTATGGAGAACAGAATGGAGGTTCATTAAAAAATCAAAAATAGAACTACCATATGATCCAACAATTCCACCTGTAGGTAGCTATGTGAAGAAAACAAAAATACAGACTGAAAAAGATATTATGTACCCCTGTGCTCACTGCAGTATTATTTACAATGGCCAAGATATGGGAAAAATCTAAGTGCCTATTGATGGATGAACAGATAAAGAAGATGTGGTATATTTATATACAATGGAATACTACTCAGCCCATTAAAAAGAAATAAATCTTGCCATTTGCAGCAACATGGATGGACCTTGAGAGTATTATGCTAAGTGAAATAAGTCAGAGAGAGAAAGACAAACACTGCAGGATTTTACTTATATGTAGAATCTAAAAAATAAAACATACAAAGAAACAAAACAAAACAAAACCCAGACTCATGGATACAGAGTACAAATTGGTGGTTGGGACAGGGGGCAAAATGCGTGAATGAGATCAAGAGATACAAATTTCCAGTTATAAATTAAATAAGCTGTAATGTGCAGTGTGGGGAAATAGTCAATAGCATTACATTAACTTTGTATGGTGACAGGCGGTAACTAAACTTATTGTAGTGATCATTTCACAGTGTATACAAATGTGGAATCACTATGTTGTACACATAAAACTAATATAAACTGTATGTTAAATATACTTCAATTTCTCAAAAATGTAGTAAAGGAATTCCCTCCACTATTTTAGATATCTTGCCTTATATTGATACTTTATTGACTTAATCTCTAACACTTTGAAAAAAGAAAAACTTGCCAACCATGATCAATTTCCACTAAAGATTTACTAAAACTCCCATCCATGCCCAATTATTCCTTTTTTACAGATTCTTTTTGTGTAATACCCATTTTAAAATACTCTCTATTTTGTCACAGGTCATCATTTTTTTTTCAAGTTAATCACGCTTATGTAGAGCATGTTTCAATAGATCTATTTTTTCCCCCAAATAGATTTGAATTGGTGTTTTAGTAAGAAAAACTTTTAAGATTGTTCATTTGGAATGAAATCACATAAAGAATGGAATTCTTCCTGTGTCTGTAATAGTATTCAGGGCTTTAAGGGAGCAAAGGTCTGCTTTTCCTCTCTTGAATAAGACCAACTATACCTATACTTTGAGGTTAATTACTTACTGACAAAAGTACTGTACACCTTATGAGATAAAAGCCATAAAATTGAAAAATAAGTCAGAGAATCTCTCAGTTCATGAGTCTGATAAGGCCGAAGTCTTTCGTATATGTCATCTATTATTGACTTCGCTAATACATTTGATTTAGAGCTTCCAAAAGTAATAATCAAATCATTGAAAGGATTAATCTGTAAGCCTCTTTGCCTTATATGTACTGTGTTAAAAATCACAAATCTCTGACTTTTCTCTCACTTGACCCATTTTTCTAATAGAGTACACACTGTATGTTAAACTTTCTATTTAATGAAATACAGTACAAATCTGTATTAAGGCATTTTGCTGTTAATGGAAAAATAAGAAAATATATACACAAAAAGGCATGGTTAGTATTTTTGAGTGTGTTTTACTATTCAGAGTTTAGACAAATATACATAATAATATCTTGCTACGTTTGAAGACTTCATGTTTTCTTATAAAATAAAGGACAAAAAATATTTGATTGTTAATCCTCCAAATAACTAAAATTTCCCCTTAATTCCTTGTGTATATTTAGCTAAGAAACAAAGATTCAAACATGATTTAAATGTGCAAACACAAATTCGATTCACTCAATCTCAAGTAATTATTTCAGTGAATAAAACCTTTTACTAATCATGTAAGTTTCTCAGTTCAGTTAAAAAGAAAGCTATAGACCATGTGGTGAAAATATGCATTCAGCATTATTGGAATTTCCTCCTTTAAATAAACAGCAGACTATTAAAACAAATTTGTTACTCTCTGCATGATTATCTATATGACATACAACAAAAGTTTTCTGCACAATTCCCACTACAGAAGAAGGGAGAAAATTTAATATAATGCAACCTAAATATATTTCATGTGAACACTGCCAAATAATAATGTTTTAACATGTAGTAGGTTAATTGGTGACATTTATAAATATACAAATTTGCTTTAAAATGCTCTATTTCTCTAAAATAATTTCTACTGAAATGTAATTGGAATTTAACACACCACTTTCACTCTGCTTACAGATTCTAAACTATAAATATAGATTTCCACATACAGATGCTTTCATTTAGATAAATTTTTAAACTATTAAGAACATGAAATCAACTGATTCTTTTTCTAGTGGTCAATTATAAAATTATTATTTATTTATTTTATTTATTTTTTTTATTGAAGTATAATTGCTTTACAATGTTGTGTTAGTTTCTGCTGTACAATGAAGTGAATCAGCTATATGTATACATATATCCCCTCCCTCTTGCACCTCCCTCCCACCCCACCCCCATCCCACCCATCTAGGTCAAAAATTATTCTAATGCACAACCAGGATTTGTCCTACTTTTCAGTAGAAAGTTTCTATCAATATGTTGGAAGAAAGGTAAAGACTTTTCAAAGGCAATTGTGTTGAGAGAAAACCTGGTGTTGTTTCATTATAAATACTGTCTTTTATACTAAAACATTATAATAGAAAATGGAAAAAGTATGTTAATTATGACAAATGTATAAACTTAGATTAGATAAGGCTCATACTCTAAATTGCAGAAAAACAACTAAAATTAAATTAAACAGAAGAAAACAACGAATTGATTGGTTCATAAAACTGTGAAAATCATGGCTGACATTCTTTTCAGAAAAGAGTATATTTGCATAATAAATCTCATTGGTCTGGATTGAATCCGGTAGCTAATATTGAGTCAGTGATTGTGTCTAGGGACATCGAATATTCTGATTGGCCAGAACTAAGTTAGGAACAAGTGACTATGGATAGCAGAGGCTGAGAGAGAGGAGTGATTTCCAAAGAAAAAATTGCCAATCATTCTAGAAAAATTGGATGGGAGGAAAAAGAGACCAGATACCCTCTACATGTACTATGATTTAAGGACTGGGGGAAAAAAAAAATAATGAAGTATAATCCTTGTCCTTCATGATTTTCTACTGGAAAGACAGCAATGCAAATGCACAGCTAAAGCTTAATAAGTAATTTTACATCTTGCAAGACATTATCATAGATTCATTTGAAAATAACAGTATCTAGGACTTTGGATGATAGAACACAAAATATAGCTGAAATAGCATGGCAATATGAAGGAATCTTTTTTAAGGTGATGAATTTATCCTCCAAGAGGGGATTATAATCTGTTTCTATATATACATTAAGCAGTAAACAATGATCAGAATCTAAAGAACACAAATAGGAAAGAAAGAAAACTATAGCATTAAACATGAAGATGAAAGGTTTTTCTTTTAATTGTTACCATGCTAAATAGTAAAACATTTTACAAAATGTGTAGAACAGGATGCCATTTTCCAATGAAGTCACACAAAGTAAAGTTTGAGCAATTTCAAGTATAAAATACAAACGAAAATAAGGTACTGAAACACACATGCCCCAAAATATGGCAAATGGGGGGAAGAACACCAAAGGGCAATGAGAAGGATCAGCAGAATAAAGAACACAGAAGGAAGGGTGGAGAGTGCCTGAATCAGGTCGGAGCCACGCATTCACCAACTGAAGCAGAGGGCGTTACACCTCTAGTTTAAGAGTCATAACACTATGTTTTAATTCCTCTTGTTTAAATATCTTGGAATGGAATTGCCGGTCTAGGTTACTGATTCACTACAAAGGATCAAATGATAGACAGTCAAATCAGATTCAAATAAATCAGAATTCATACTTAATATCAAGCATTTCTAATAATTTCAAAGACACAGACAAATCAGTAGGAAGGGGTCTGGAACATCAGTGGCAACGGTCCCAAGCCCTTCCTTTCTTTCTTTTTTTTTTTTTTTGCGGTATGCGGGCCTCTCACTGTTGTGGCCTCTCCCGTTGCGGAGCACAGGCTCCGGATGCACAGGCTCAGCAGCCATGGCTCACGGGCCCAGCCGCTCCGCGGCATGTGGGATCCTCCCGGACTGGGGCACGAACCCGTGTCCCCTGCATCGGCAGGCGGACTCTCAACCACTGCGCCACCAGGGAAGCCCCCAAGCCCTTCCTTTCTGCACAGGCATCTCTCTCTAACCAAGAAAAATATATGCAGACTCCAAGTGATTTTTTGCAGGTTTTGGAGGAGAGATTTTAATTCTTGAAACATCTCCATTTTATATTTTAGCTCACATATTTTCAAGGAGCCATGTTTCAAGAATACACAGATTCTGGGTATATTTGTGTAAACCTTCTCTAAATGGGAATATCCTTTTAAAAACAATCCACGGATAAAGACCATCCACCTAGCAAAACTTCACTTCAAGTCCTGTGGGTCAGTTATCATGTTGAAAGGAATTTAGACTGGGTCAATTTCCTTCTCTTCTCCCCTTGCAGTCATCATTCTAACCCCTGTTCCTTTATCTCCTTCCTGCATAGGGAGCTGTATGTTTCAATGTATGAGAAACTGCCAAAATGTTTATCAAAGTGGTTGAATAATTACACTTACCCACCCGCAGTGACAGATGGTTCCAATTGTTTCACAACCTCATAAATATAGTACTGTCAGTCTTAAAATTTCAGCTATTTCAGTGGGTGTGACATATATCTTACTGTGATTCTAATTTGCATTTCTTTGCTGACTAGTGATACTGAGCACCTTTCTATATTATTAGTGACCATTCCTAATCTTATGTTAAGAAATATATATCCATGTCGCTTGCTTATTTTATTATTTTTAACTGATTTCTAGAAGTCTTTTACACACTGGATGCTAGTGTTTTCCTAAATATTTACATACTTACAAATATAAATGTATGTATATAATATTGTATATAATTTTATATAATTATATATATAATTTTGTATATATGTATATAATTTTGTTAAAGTCCAGTTTAACTATTTGAAATCTTATAATTAGTGCTTTTTGTGTCCTAAGAATTTTTTGTCTATCTCAAGTTCACAAAGAATCAATAAAAACAAGACATCAACCTCCCCCACCTTGTTACTTGGAGGACTAAATGTAGATGTCTTCAATATACTTTGTATGTTCTTAATATTTGAAGAACATTGAATACTGAATATTCAATATTCAAAAATATTGAATATTTTTGAATCCGTGCATTTTATTTTTTCAATCTTATTTTACAAATTCTCATTCTACAAATAACAGGGCATTGTAGATAAAGAAACTTAAGGCGCTTTGGCATTTGGTGATGAAGGGCAGAAGATTTAGAAAAGTACATGTCCCCAAACCCACAACAAACCCAAATTATAAACTCATGGCTAATGTGTCCAGTGGTCAAAAACTTTGTCCTGCTGCCAGAATTGCCAAATAATTTTAATAAAACTGGATTTGAACATTAAAAAAAAAACCTGTCTATTTCTAGTGGCTTGCTTTCTTAGCTTATATATGTATATCCATGTTTCATCTCAAATTCATCTTCATAGGTAGTATGGGGTTAGCATTATGATTAGTGTTTTATTATATATGTATAACCAGTCTGTCCAATATTATTTGTTGAGAATTCCCTCCTTTACTCTTTAAAATGCCTTGGCACCTTTGCCAAATTTATACTGAAAATGTCTGTGGGGTTCTGTTGCTGGACCCCCTAATTTGTTTCACTGATCTGTTCGTCCACTTTTTGTGATAGCTCTGACTTTTGGAAATAGATTAGTGTTGTACATATTTAAAACAATAAAATTAAATCAATAAGGATGGGGAGAAATCCATAAAGTGAATATAAATAGAAAGAAAAGTTAAAATAACTATTTTGGATACAATTCAGATTGCATTTCAAATTTGTTAATTTTCCAAGCTATAATGCAACAGTGTATATTAGCTAAAATTGAGTTATGAGAGCCTAACTATTTAACATTTTAAATGTTACAAAGCATTCATTCACTGTTTGCTTTACTATTGCTCTTGGTTTTTCTTTATCTTAAGGGAATATATGTCTCTGTGTTGTGAAGAAAATGTTTGTATATGAGAACAATTATGCATTTTCCTCAGGCGTTTGCACTGTGGCTTGAGCCACGGGAATTACTTTATGCCTGAGAGGTAACCCAGGGTCCTTAGCTTCATGGCTGACACTGGAATAAGTATTATAAGAGTCTACATTCACAGTAAACATTTAATTCCTATTTGCTCTAGTATTTCAAATGTACATTTTTAGGATCTTTATTCTTCATGAAGCCTTAGTTCTAATTCTCCTATTTATTGTCTTAATGAAGTAAAAAAAGAAAAAAAAGACTTAGCAGTTACATTAGTGAAACATTTGAATTACATGGCTTTTATTCAAGAAAATACAGGAAAAGTGCAACACCACCAAAAAATGTTTCTAGGAAAAAAAGAAGTGTCAGATATACTGGCCTGACAAGCCATAAATTGAAGTATATGAGAAATACTATCATTCACAGCAGTCTCTATAGACAAGGGAGAATAATTGCTACTAGAAATGCACTACAATGAGATGCAGCATGTCCTGTTCATAAAATCAGGCAGACTGTCAATCACCTTGGGTATTTGTACAGTATTATTTCTAGAGCAATAATATTTTGAACAGAAAACAAAGGAAGGAGTTCTCTTCTTCTTAATGAAGTTGTAACTATTCTAAACAACATTTGGTCATTTCCTACCACTTAATATCAAATCATATCTTGAAAAATCATAGTGTGTATGTGTGTGTGAAAGCAGAAAATAAAATTTTATTAAATTAATGATTCTAAACAGCTATTTTGTAATGAGTTTTAAGGTCTTTAAATGCTAATTTTGTCTCCCCTCCCCCAATGATTTCCCTCCTTTTCGTCAGTTTGAGGCATCCACAAAGTCTAAATGAGGATTAGATTTGTTAAAATTCAGGCTTTCTGCTTGTTTTCAAATTATGCTGAGAATCAAAACAGCAGGTTTTAAAGAGCAGAATAGGGGTATATGGCTTTAAAAGAAATTGGGAGGATGGTGGGGAGAGAAGACGACGACCCTCTCCTAAAAAGACTAGATAATATTTACTGGATTAGAAGTAAGGGGAAAAAAAGAGTTTGAGGTTTTGAGTTTGAAGAATGTCAGAGGCTAGAGAATAAGAATTCTGATTTGGGGAGATCACCATGAGGGAAAGGAATCAGAATTTTTATTCATTTGTTAGGGTCGTCACGACAAAGTACCACAGACCAAGTGGCTTAGACAACAGAAATTTATTTTCTCACAATTCTGGAGGCTTGAAGTGTGAGAAGAAGGTGTCAGGAGAGTTGGTTTCTTCTAAGATATCCCTCCTTGGTCTGTAGGTGGCTATCTTTCTCCAGTGTCTTCATGTGGTCTTCCATCTGTGTATGTTTGTATCCTAATATCTCTTTGTATAAAGTCGCAAATCCTGTTAGATTAAGGTCCATCCATATGATCTTATTTTACCTTAATTAACTCTGACACACTCTACCTTTAACTACAGTCACATGCTGAGGTACTGACTTCAGCATATAAATATTGGGAGAACACAGTGCAGCTCATAACCCAGTTCAAAGAGTACACTGTATTTTCTAGAAATAGAGCCAAGAAACCAAATGGAAGCAGAGACTCCAAGTGAGCAAGCCACAAAGTCACCTTCCTTCAGCCATGGTTTTCTTGTTATCGCCTGTGTCTCAAAGTCCTCTGTTCAAACTGTCCTCTCCTTGTTAATAGCCCAAGACTCTAAGAAGCAAACTCTTCCAAACATTGGTATCTCTTTTCCCAAAATGAATAGTGTCATTGTGAAAGGACAAGCCCCAATTCTGGTACTGAGTGTGATCGAACAGTGGAGAAAATGGTCTTTATTAAATTATAAGTAAATAATTTTCATAGTTTGCCTATTGAGGAAATAGAATTTCTGTACGCTTGGTATTTCTGGGTCTTAAACTCTAGCTTAAACGGTGAGGAACCACTTCTTTCAAACAATATGTTTGGATTTAATGAGTGTAATACCATTTGGTGATAAGGGGCATATGTTTTTCAGGTCAATTACACTTATATCACTTTATTGGAGAGCTCTCAGTTTAATGCATTCTTTTAGGATGAGATTAAATGTCTCATATCTTGAGACTGGGTGATTGTTATAGTGTCCATCAAAACATTTCTCTTCATAAGACCTAATAAATCAGGTCCTATACCTTAGAACTGTGGCCATTAACCAATTACTGAACCCCAGTCTTCCTCTCTTACCCATTTACTTTAACACCAGTCAGTTTAGTATTATTAATTGCCCACCTTGCAACTAGTGTTTGAGATATGTTCAATTTACAATAAACTGCACTTTATCACTTGTCCTGAGATAGTTAAAGGAGAGCTGCTGAAGAGCAAAATCCCTTTCTACTTAAATCTGCCGGACACCAAAAAAATTTCTAAAAATTGGCTACTTAAATTCTAATTATATTTTTTCACCATATAAAACTACTCCTATTCATTATATTTTCTACTATATTAGAGTTGTGTCCACTCCTGTGACGCACAAATGAAGAAGAAGAGAAGAATCTGCTTCATTTCAGTAATGCAGAATCACAAACAAGATAGGGATGATGCCTGTCCTAGGGATAGTACTGACATTGATTTCACCTGACACAGAGGGAGACCACATTAACTTCAAAGATTTTTTTATAATAGAATACTGTATGAAGACAAACTCTGTTGGCATGCGAGATTTTGAAATATATTAAGGTGGTCACTGAAATCATCACAACTCCTATTTTTGTGTCCTTTCCCCAACCATAAATATCCTTAATTAAAACCAATCTGAAAAGATTACACACATTTTAAAAGGCTATAAAAATTATACCGTGCCATCAAAAGTATATTTATTTTTTCATGTACATATTCTTTTTAATTTGGTCATTTTCAATTTAGGTTACAGACAATTTATTATAGTGTATGTAATAAAACATTAATGGTCCTTAGTATTTCTGAGTATCAATATCAATACTAATTATTTATTTGACCCTTATTACATGAAAGTGTTACTATGCTAAGTGTTTTAGATTCATTATACTAGCTAATCTTAATTCTATGAGATGGCTCTCATTATTATTATCATTTGAGTCATGAGGAAACTGATTCTGGCTTACACAACAAGAACATGGTAAAGTTGATGACCATTCCAAATCCTGTCAGACATAAGAGGCCTTTAACCTAATTATGCCTCCTGGTAGCAAATTTCTGTTAATTCTTTCTTCTATTTTTTTTCTCTTCCAAATCATGTAATATGGCATATATTATTTAGTTGTATAATTCATTAGCATTTTAAAAATGCTATTTATATAGAGATAATTTAATGATTGATAAACTTCAATTTAAACTGATTCTAAGAATTTATTATATCTATTAAATATAAGGTTAATCAAATATTTGGCAATAGGTTCTATTTACATAATTCATTATTTAAAAACTTTCTGTGAAAAATTTAAACACTATAGATAAAGCTGCATTCCTCCTATACCTTTGCAATTCCAGTCTTCTCAGATATAACTACTGTTATGAATTCAGTGTAGTTGAGTACGTATTTTTGTTCTGTCTATATTCCTAGGCCACTTGCACTGCAATAAAATAGGTGGGTTTGTAATGATGGAAATATTCTATATCCACACTGTCCACTATAGAAGCCACTAGCCACATGAGGCTACTGAGTAGTCGAACATAGCTAGTGTAACCAAGAAACTGAAATTTTAATTGCATTTAATGTTAAATAACCTAAATTTAGATTTAAATGGTCACATGTAGCTACTGGAACTCTGGGTTCAAACTCTGGGTCAAAGTACCAATTTACAATTAATACAAATATCAAAGAATGTATCAAAAGAAACTATGGAAATGTAATCTGCAATATCCAGATTATGAGAAATGATATAATACAAGTGATCCAGCTTTTTTCAACAAAACTTGTAAGAAAAAATGAGAGATGGAAGTGAAAAGTGTATTGAACGGCATCCGAAGAGCAGCAAGTGATGATATAAGACTTCAAAGTGTATTGAAGTCCATTGGTCCATAGAAAAGCTGTGGTCTGCAGCCCCATCTACGGCAGTACCTCTGGAGACAAGTAATGCCTTAGAGGGAATGGCTGCATTGGATTTCCTAGAGAGACTGAACTTAGGAAGTAGGTTCTCAAATTTTCAAGGATTGTGGATCCATGAAACATGTGTTGGAAGCAAAAGAATTATTGGACTTCGAAGGAATATGCAGTCTTAGACAGTGAGCATCTTGGTAGGAACCAGAGTGGTTAGATTCCTTTCCACGGTAAAAGAAAACTTGAGTGGCTATTCTATTGTTTGGATAGAATAAAAGGAGGAAGTCCTAAAAATATTAATATTTAAAAGGTCAATAACAGTAACAATGGCAAAAAGTATATTTGAACAATTAATATATACTAATAACTTCTTTTGAAGCTCATTATGTGTATTATAGAAAGCACAACAACTGTAATTTTATCTAAGTTATAAATGAGAAACTCTAGTACTGAAAGATTAATGTCCACAGATTACATAAATAGTACTGTGTAGTCTCCTGATCCTGTGATCATAATTTAAATGACTGAGTTTGTATCCCATCAAGGTGAAACGTAAGTCATAATCATTAGAAGTGGATAACTTCAAAATAAACATAGAGATAGTCTCAATATTCTTATCAGGTAAGGCAAAAATTTATATGAACTGTATATGTGTATATATATATATATATATATATATATATATATATATATATACACACACACACACACACACATATATGTAGCTATTTTTGTATCTATTCTTTCATAAAGTATAAGATCCTGTGTCTATTGTCCTTCCATATGCATTTTTCATTTCACAATGTATTTTGGAAACCTAGCCTTGTCAGTTCTCACTTTTTTAATGATTGAATATCATTGTATAATATGAATATGTCATAAGTTATTTAAAATTATCTGTATTGATGAACTATTTTATTGTTTCCAACAGTTTTCTTTTACTAGCATTGGAGTGATCAATGAGATTTGCTAGTAGTTATATATAGACATGGGATTGCTGAGTCAGTGAGTACACATATTATTTATTTTAATAGATTTTGAAAACTCTGCTACATTAGTTTATATCCCTAAGAGTTTATATAAAATACCTCTCTCCTTAAAATTTCAGTAAGCTTTGATGTTATTTTTTTTCACATTTGTCAGTCTGATGTGCAAAAACATGTTACTCTGCTGTAACTCCCGTTTCCTTGTTACTAGCGGTGGTGTTTTTTTCTATTAGTATAACCCATATACATTTCTTCTTCTGTGAAGAGTCCGTATACTTCATTTGCTCTTTATTATTTAGTGTGAAGTATAATTTTCTTACAAATTTGAATAAGGTATTTTTATATAATGCATATGTCGGGGAAAAACACTCTCACTAGTGTTTAATGGGTTTATTAACAGTTTCCTGTATGCATTTTGTTTTGATTAAAGCCTTGCCTAATTATTTATAAACATATTACTTCATTTTCTTCTAGATTTTTTTTTAAGTTCAGGTGTTTATTTTAACGCTGTCTTGACTTTTTGCTTCATTCTAACTACTTTGAGTGAATCTCTTTGAAGCAAAATTATGAAGTGTACATTTAGTCTTTCATAAATCCAAGTCTAATCTGTACCTGGCAATTTGTGGTGGAACAGAGATTTGTAAGTGTATCTGGTTATTACATCATGCTACTATTTGTATTGTAAAACTTCTAATTTTGGCACTTGGGGAACACAAAAGTAAGAGAGAAGAAAAGCTAGAGAGCTAACAGGTATGTTTGTGTTGAAATGAACTAAGATCCCCTTTTAAAAATAGTTCCATGTTAAATAATTCATAGGAAATCTGTGGATGTTACTTTGTGATCATTGTTATAAGACTATGAGGGAAATGCTTAATACTTAATTGAAATCACAGTTAAAATCTATAGTCTGGCTGGTTGCATGAGCCGTTAGATTATAAACTCTACTGACACATATACCATGTCTTTCTACGTTACTAAGGAGTCCCCATCCTGTGAATATTCTGGAACATTTATTCAATAATTGATTTTGAATGTGCTTGTGAACGAGAAGTCTTAAAATGTCGAGGTTTCTAATGATCTAAACTTAAAATAATGAAAAAATATGTATATTACATGGAGTACTAACATCTGTCTACTTTGTATCCAAAGAATCTTATTTTCCTATGTCTAAGCCATTCTTCTGATATATTTTCAAAATTAAACTGAGGTCCAAGATTGGTCTTCAGAGGAATGTGCCAACACCTTGAAATCAAATGCTAAATTCTGTAGGTATGATAAAATATGATTTTATTCATTTATTTATGTAATTATTCATTTTGAGGGAGGGGATGTTAAATGGGGTTCCCTTTCTAACCTAATTAATTTAACCACTTATTAGATTGTCAAAGAGGTCTTCCTAACACAATTACCAACATTAATAATGATAAATATAACATAAATAAGAATTAATAGTATTATAATGGTGGTACTTAAAAATTATGCTTTACATTCCTTGGGTTCCCTAAGTAGACTTGACTCAGTAAATGTACTAAATATCTGTCATCTGTTATTAAAATAATAAACATTCTTATTTATAAATTATTCTATAAAATTTTGGATCAATTATATGTAGAGACTCATTCTTAACCCTGTGAGATCTATCATAGTTGCTGATTTCAGTGATTTCTGATTAAAAAATAAATTTAATAAATAAAGTGGTAAAAACAATTATCAAATATAAGATGTTATTTATAGGCTAAATTAAGTACAGCAAAACTAAACTAGATTCCATCATATAGAGAAATTTAGAATACAATGGAAAAACTTAAAGCAATTCTCACATATTTGAAGGTGCTAATATTCATTTTGAGACCTATTTAAATGAGCATACCTAAAAACAAGCACTAAACCCCAAAATATTTTTTAATTCAATGATTATAAAAGAATGTGTTTGTGAATTAAAACTAAAGCAAGTATTACTTTCAAGAAATTTTAAAAGATTTTGCCTAACATATGCCCAACTTGGACACACTTGTATACACACACGTGCACACACAACACATATACACAAACACATATAATTATTATATTACATTCTTATATTAAATATTATGGAATTTTCTGAGGTAAACAAACCACTGTAAGTTGATTTAACTTGTTTTTGCCCAAAATCAGAACACTGAATATCCTTTTAAAAGAAAACTTTAGTAGTATTATTACATGAATTAATAGTTTAAGTGCTGATCTAATCACATTGTTTTGTGTGCATAATTAGCTAATTCTTTATGAAAGATTTATGCTTCAGTGTAATCTACTATAGGATAGGAACAAAATATAGGGAACAAGTTGTGAAAAAAAATTAATGTCTTTCTACTTTACAGTATTATTTTCCCTGATTAAATATGTAACTACAATTTCTATGTTTCCAACAGTATTAAAGCATCGACAATTTTCTAATCCATTTTTTAAGTAGGAAAAAACATGAGAATATATTTGGTTAATGATCAGATAAAGAAAGCACAGGAACAAACTCTCTAAGGATTTGACTTAAAGCAAGCATGTACCCATATGACAGGAAGGCCCAAGTGGAAATCTCTTAAATGTCCCCAAATCCTTGATGAAGATAATAAATCCAAAGCAGTAGCATACCCTGGGAAGATCTGTAGAGTTTAGACAACACGAAAGATTTAAAGGATGCAGACCTGGACTCTCTATCAAATCCCTTTTCAACTTACCTCTATGGCTCCTGCAAAAGTCAGATGGAACTGACACATCCAAGAGGAGTCCAGGGAGACACGAAATGTAAATGTAGTTACGGTATCATGGATGACATCCTGGAACAGAAAAAGGACAGTAGGTAAAATCAATGCTTTGTGAAGCAACCCATTCATTCTTGCAGTTAAGGATAATCTAATAGAGACAATACCAGCCTCTTTCAGGGAAGAATAATTGGAATTTTCTGTGACATTCTGAGGTCTGAGATAATTTAAATTATCTGAGGATAATTTAAACAGCCATGTGTAGCTAGTGGCTACCATACTGGACAATACAATTAAAAATAGTCAGCCGTAGAAGAGGTACAAGGCATCCCACAAGGCTTGAGATGTATGTAGTCAAGGTTTGAGATGATTATAAGATGTGTCTCTTTGGGATCCCATTCTAAAATCTGCTTTGTTTATCAGAGATGCTTCTCCTTTGCAAGCCCTGAACTCCAACTCTTGTCTCCTATAGTTTTATGAGTCTATCAGAATTCCTCTCATTCCTCAGCTTCCCAGCAGCAACTAAGAGATTCAGAGTAATCCTCAACAGGGAAGAGGAGGACCCCAAAATAACCTACATATTTATGCTTTCTGTCTCTTCTAGATGTTGGTCCTACAATTCCTCATTGTTGTGGTAGATCCTTGTATTTAAATAAATTTAAATAAATTTTATACCAGCTAATATTGTTTTATCTTCAACATTGTGATGAAAAAACACATAGTATCAAATTTAGATTTTGATGATACCTTCTGTTACCCAGAAATAAATGTCCCCAGATGCTAATAATACAAATAATAGAAAATTACAGCATTTACTTGATATATTTAGGTCTTTTCCTTAGTCCATTAACAAATATAGTCCAGGTAAATGTTAAAAATGGTTCACTGCTTCGCTAACAGTTTTAAGTTCTCCTTTTATCTTTGTCCTATTAAAAAGTTCTTTAGTCATTTATCATCTGGGCTGTGACTATTCAACTCTGACAAATTCTGAGGATTCAATTCATATTGAACATTTACTATATTTAGCTATATTTTCAAACCTTAGCAATAGCAAATTCATTCCTGTTAAGTGGACATCAGAAAAATCACAATTTGTATTCCTAGTGTACTTGTTTTTGAATAATATATCTTATCCACTATGCTACAAGCCCCATTACCCCATTATTAAAAAAAAAATAGGATTGGAAGAAAGTCTTTTCAATGAGCTTAAATTTTAAGAAACGTATAAGAAAAAATCTGAAAATCCAACATATACATTGGCATAAGGCATGAATTATCAATTAGCATAAAGGCAATTACAAATATATTAAATGTTCCATTTTGTTTTTTAACTTATAAATGCATATCAAATTCATAAGATATATTTACATTTGTTCTATCAGGAATGTCTAAGGAAAGTAACAGTAAATGACTCTATTTGACTAAGTAAAACTAACAATTATTAAAATGGTCAAGAGGCAGGAAAAGTAAGCCTGGAAACAGAATGAGAACAATACCAGCTCAGTTGAGTAGACAGTAGACATATTTTTTGAAATATCATCACTAGAATGCAAGGTTTTCAACATATTTTGGTTTGAGTTTCCTTTATTCATTCTTATGTAGTTCTATTCATAGAAAAGATATTTAGATATCTTTTCAATCACTCCTCTAACCTCTGACAGTACCACTTAGACTTATAAATGGAGGAATAGTCATTTCTACTCAGGAAAATGTGCTGTTTGGAATAAGAAATGGAAAAAAAATGTAAAAAATTGTAAAAAAATTACAAATGTTCATTATAGTAATCTGCTGGATAACATTACATATTATAATATTTGTGTGTCTAATTAAGAGGGTAGACTAGAAACAGGTTTTGTTGTCCCATTTTTTTTGTTGACTTGCAACCTCCTTATAATGTTAGGAAAAGCATCAACCTATAAATATAAAAGCAAGAGGCAACAATTTAATATAACAAAGTTGAAAAATTGATATACCTGACTTCAAGACTTAAATCTACATTAATCAAGGTAGTGTGGTATTGGTGAAAGAATAGACAAATAGGTCAATGAAACAGAATAGAAAGCCCAGAAATAGATCCATACAAAATAGTAAATTGATCTTTGAATCATTCCATGAAAGAGAGCTGAATAAGTTAAATTTCCTTAAAATTAAACATTTCTGCTCTGCAAAGATATTATCAGGAAAATAAGACAAACCACAGATTAGAAGAAAATATTTGCAAAATGCATATATGAAAAAGGACTCTCAGCTAAAATACATTTAAAAAAATCTTAAAACTCAACCAGATAAAAACAAATAACCCAATTGGAAAAGCACAAGATCCTAACAGCCATCTCACCAAAGAAGATACACAGATGTAAAAGAAGCATATAAAAAATGCTGGGCATCATATATCACTGCGAACTTGAAAATTATAACAATGAGATACTACTATACATCTATTGAAATATCTGAAATTTAGAACATTCAGAACACCAAATGCTGGTGAGGATGTGGAGCAATAGGAAGGTTCATTCATTGCTGGTGGGAATGAAAAATGGTACAGCCACTATGGAAGACAGTTTTGTGGTTTCTTATAAAATGAAGCATATTCTTACCATGTGATCCACTAACTGCAATCTTTGGTATTTACCCAAGTAAGTAAATTCAAAACTTATGTCTACACAAAAATCTGCATACAGATATTTAGAGCAGCCAAAACTTTATTCATAATTGCCAAACTTGGAAGCAACCAAAATGTCCTTCAGTTAGGTGAATGGATAAATAAACTGTAGTATATCCAGATACCCCATTATCTAAATCCAGATAATGGAATATTATTCATTACTAATTAGAGTGGACTATCAAGCCACAAAATACATGAATGAAACTTAACTGTGTATTAGTAAGTGAAAGAAGCCAGTCTAAAAGCCTACATACTATATGATTCCAACTATATGGTATTCTGGGAAAGCTGAAACTATAGAGACAATTAAAAAAAAAAAAGTCAGTGTTTGCCAGGGGTTGGGCGTTGGTGAATAGGTGGAGCACAGAGGACTCTTCAGCAGCGACACTATTCTGCATGATACTATAATAGTGGGTATATGTCATTATACATTTTTCAAAGTGTGCCCTGTGGACTTGGGGTGATAATAATGTGGCAATATTTGTTCATTGATATAACATGTTCCACTCTGGTGTGGGATGTGACAGAGTGGTTGTGCGGTGGGGGTAGTGAGGGCTGAATAGGGGGCACATGGGAGCCCTTTATACTTTCCACTCAATTTTGCTGTGGACCTGAAACTGCTCTGAAAAATAGTCTATAAAAATACTTTAAGAACTCAGAAACTGTTTTTTAGTCAGTGTTTTATAATCCATTCTGCTCATGATGATCTTCAACCTGTCACACATTTGGCTAGTGAGCACTCCTCCAGCTGTCTCCTTTGTTTCTATATATTTTTAGCACTTTATCATTTTCAGACTCCAAAATTACCTTGACACTTCTTAGCCCAGTCCAGGAATCATCTATTTTCCAAGGATATATGATTCTTTTTCTATGGAAAAGGGTACATAGACTAAGTGTCCATATTGCTATTGGAAAAACTGGGGTGTCATTGATACTAGAATTTCTCAGGGGATATATCTCAGAAAATACTTTAAATCATGAGCTTCCAAATCCAATTAAGCATCACTGGGTTTCTTTCCATTCTGTATTATCATTCATATTAACTCACAGTTAAAAGATTGATTATCAACAACAATAATATATTGATACTTACTCATATACTGAATCTTACATTGCAGATAAAATGACAACATCACTCCCACAGACAAAACTATTAATAAAACTCAATACAACTTTTCAGTTATAAGAGTAGTGTGGTCAAAATTTACTTGGAATAATGCTCTTATTATTCATTTGTATGTGGGGTAAAGATATCAACAAGATATTAGGTTTCCTAATTTCTATTTCTATTCATTTGTATTATATTTCTTATCTTGGTTATATTAATTGCATTTAAAATCTATGAATATGGTTTACTGAGAGTATTCCCATTTCTTTCCCATTCTTATACCCAATTCTCACTCAACTCCTATAGGTATTTGCTTTCCTTAATTTCTGTTATATACTTCTGGGTTTCAAAAAAATCTATGTATTCTTATTTCCTCTTCTTTCTTAATCAAATATAGCATATTATAATATATACAAAGCAAAAAAAAGGTGCCGTTTTTTGTTCTCTTAATGATATAGCATGAAAATGTCTACATAACAGTTCATAGAGTTCTTCTTCATTATTTTTTGTAAGAGCTCTATTGAGTTCACATGCCATATAATTCACCCATTTAAAAATGTACAATGCTTCTATTATATGTGAATTTGAGTCATAGAAATATTCTCCCCAGACCCATTACTGAGAAATTCAACTCTGATTATGGGTTTGTGAAAGGCCATTTAAAAATTTTTACCTCGTAGGAGGTGTCTCATTAAGCTGGCTCTGTACCTTAACATTTCCTCCTGCATTGAACATGCTAATAGTACTTGGAAATTTAGCAATCATTTGCTATCATAAGGAGAAGGTGAGAGAATCACAGAAAAGTTGGTTCTCACAATTTTAAGTCACTGGCAAGAACACATATCCTCAGCTTCCTATTACTCAGAAATAAACAAACAACACTCCTGTTTATTTCCATGATGACTAAATGGGCAAGTTAATGATTTTTGCAGATGAAAGAACCTCTAGGTGATACACTAAGTGATATGTGTAAGCTTATATGTGTCCTTTATTCATCTCCTTGTGTGTTACTGACCATTCATCTTTCACTGTCCATACCAGATGGCTTACTGCCTTGAATCATCAGAAACCACTTTTATTCTCTATCTCCTTTAGGTATTTATTTTGAGTCTTAGAATATGCATTTAGTTTTGAGTTCAAATATTAGCATATTTAAAAATTTATGATCTACTTCTATGTAGAATTAACACAGATATATCTGAATTCTAAATCCTAATAATACAGAAGTAAGGCTATGATATAGAATATACCTCCTAGACTCATGAAAACTAGAAAATAAAGGTTATTTTTGGAGAAATTTATAAGCCAAGTAGACAATGAATTAATTGTGCATGCTGATTTTCATAATGCCACACTTAATTTTCCCTTGGATTTATTTAATTTTAATTAGCTAATTAATTAAGTTTCAGTAAAAGCCAAACATAAATCTGAGATATATGGATAATTTAAACATTTATAAAGCAGAAGTTCTAAATGGTGCAGATTTAGGGACATTCAGGTCAAGTCTCAAACAACAAAGATGAAATAATTTATGTCACGTAAAGAAACAATGGGGCTTGTATAATAAGAATATAAAATACAGCAGCAAAATTTTGCCATCAAATATCATTTACAGTCCACCTTCGTTGGAAATCTCCACACAATTCCCAAAAGAATCTTTAAATCAAAATAAAAATTGCTTAATTTACTATTAGTTCAATAGTTATTACTGATCAATTTTCCTAGCAATCTGTATATGCTATATAATTCCTTTAAATAATAACTAAGTATTTCTTCAGTAAGAATCAGTAAAGTCTTTATCCACATCAAATTAAGAAAAAATGTATTGGTTTTGAAATTGTTTGGGTCCTCTCCCTCTTTCTTCCTGTCCCTCTCTCTCTTTCTCTGTCCCCTTCTCTCTCTCTTTCTCTCTTTTCTTATCCTCATATGGGGATTCTCTTGTGTGTTCTGAACTAATGATTTATCTTACCTCTTAATTTTTATACTGGATTTGCTGATCCCTTGAACAATTTTTTTTTTTTTTTTTGCTTTCAACCACTCTACTTCTATAAATTCCAGCTACTAGTCAGACCCACGTAGGGTGGCATTTGTGAAGCTGCATTTTTCTTCAATGTATTCTGCTAGAGTACTCATGTATTCAATTTATATTTTTGAGAACCTACCATGTGCTCAGGATCAATGATACAGAGACAAATACACAGACCCTTTTAAGAAGTTTACAATAGAGTGGTAAAGACAGAAAAGTGGTGCTGTCAATTATCTGAAATATTAAGCATAGGAAGTAAGTACTAGAAGAAAATAAAAGCTGCACATTTGCTTATTCTCCAAGAAAAGCTGCTACACTTCTGTGCTAAAGCATTTTGCTTAGAAAGCTGCCAGTTATTCTGCTCAGAGCTGGAGCTTGGCATGACAGCTCTGAGTCTCTCTAAGCAGCCCTGCTGAGTTCTATGGAAGGTTTATTTCTTGATTCTTTCATTTTAAAACCAAAAAAAAAAAGTGACTCAGTATTAATGCAACCAGTAAAAAGTTTAATCACTCAGATTCATGAATCTATAATACCTCATGTTTAATTGTATCAGTTTGATCAGAAAAGTAGAATTACTACATTTGATATGCATTAAGGAATTTGTTGTAGGAATTAAACCTTGCACAACTGTGTGACCTTGTTGCTTCCACATCTAGGACTGTGCATGGAGTCATCAGGGCCTGCACTCGGGAAGGGAAGGTGGGCAAGAAATGAGGGAGAGCAAGCCCAAATTGAAACCCACAAGAATAAAGTGAAACCCACAAAGAAAAGCTGAACATCCAACTCTCACGAACACCTTGATGACAGTAACCTGCTGGATAGAGCCTTTTATATACTCCAGAGCTATGTTTGCATGCGGTCCCACATTTGGACGAAGGTGGAAGACAAGATCAGATGACAGCAGAAAGAACGAAGGGACTGGTTGCTGATGACACCAGCCACGTGAGACAGCTGTTCAGTAAAAATATACATGAGAGTCAAAGTGTGCATTGTGTACAAACACCTTCACAGTGGGAAAGTGACTCTTAACTCACTTTAAAAAAATTTTTTTATTGGAGTACAGCTGCTTTACAATGTTGTGTTAATTTCTACTGTACAGCAAAGTAAATCAGCTATACATATACATATATCCCCTCTCCTTTGGATTTCCTTCCCATTTAGGTCACCAGAGAGCACTGAGTAGAGTTCCCTGTGCTATACAGTAGGTTCCCTTTAGTTATCTGTTTTATACATAGTATCGGTAGTATATATATGTCAATCCCTCTTCTGTTTAACAAATGTCATGCAAATTTCTTGTGACCAGTGCTAACTTGGAACCATAAAGGAAATAGAAGTCTGGGAAATACAGATCCAGTTTAGCCAAGGTGATGTATTTAAAAAACACCAAAATATTCATTTTTAAACATACAAAGCCATAGCAGTCCAAGGATTTATACTTTACAATCTAATTTTTGAATAGCGTAGCTAATCTATTTTATCTCATTCTAAGACTCAAAACTAAGAAATCTCTGTCTAGTGATCCAATTAAAATTGTAAAGAATTAGCAGCCAGGAATAGGAAACCAACTGAGTGTGTAGCTGCTTAGTGGTTAAGAATAAAATGGAAAGAGTGACATTGAAAGACCTTACTGACAGGAAAAAATGATTAAGCCTCAAAGAATAGAATATGACAAGACCATTTACTAATTCATTCATCCATATTCCTAGACTTCATTATTCCTCAACTCATCTATTCATATGATATTTATTTCCTATAAATTAGGTATTATCCAAGTCTGCAAGACTACAAAGATACATACACAGATTTGCCTGCCATTTAAATACTGATATTTAAGTGAGCAAGATATTTGAATACATCACAAAGCAATATGAGGAAAACTGTAATAGGACGTGTACCCTAAGTGTAATATCATTACCTGAGAAGGAACAAATATAACGCATTCAGTACAGATAAACAACCTCATGCAGTATTGTGTGCATGTCGTGTATTTCAGCTCTCATGAAAAAGAGGAAGCAAGCATAGAAAAAGAACTCACACAATATTATATTTGTTTGGCTAGTTGGTTGGGTATTATATATGTTTTTTTTTGTTTTTCATTTGTTTGTGAGTTGTTTTTTTTTTTGGCTAGCTCAAATATGCAAGTAAATGTAAATTTAAAGCTGAAGTAATAACATAAGAGTTTCCATATTAATCATGGGTCCTACACTGTGGCAGCACAGTTAGTTTTGTATCTACCAGACATTTCTTATTCTTACTTTAGGAAATCCCAATTTTGTTTTGATAGCAATACACACTGGGATGTGAGAAATGATTGTTTTAAATTAGTTTTAAAAGATTCTGGGGCCTCCCTGGTGGCGCAGTGGTTGAGAGTCCGCCTGCCGATGCAGGGGATACGGGTTCGTGCCCCGGTCTGGGAGGATCCCATATGCCGCGGAGCAGCTGGGCCCGTGAGCCATGGCCGCTGGGCCTGCGCATCCGGAGCCTGTGCTCCGCAACGGGAGAGGCCACAACAGTGAGAGGCCCGCATACCGGAAAAAAAAAAAAAAAAAAAAAAAAAAAAAGATTCTGTTTTCCTTTGCCAGTGATTATACTGGAGTTGGGCATTTCAACCAGCTCTGGGCAATAATGTGTTTGGGAAATTTTGCTAAAGGATTTTAAAGAAAGACTTTACTCTCTTTTTGGAAGAATAAATAGGAATCTCTTTTCTTTCCTTTGCTTTTCTGAACCCTTTTGCTTTAGGCACTGTACTGTGAGGATGTGGAGCCTGTTGGCCCTTCACTGCTTCTCCTGTGACCATGCAGAGGGTGAGAATGCTAAGGAGTCACAGGGCAGCCCAATCAAAGCCAGGGTATTGAGAAGCTGTCTCACACAAACCTAAAATGCCTAACTCTAAGTCTCTTCTTAAGTGGATTGTTTTTTTGGCCACACCCCCAGGACTTGTGGTATCTTACTTCCCTGACTAGGGATGGAACTCACGCTCCCTGTAGTGGAAGCACAGGGTCTTAATCACTGGACCACTAGGGAAGTCCATTAAGAGGATTTTTAAAAGCAATTTTAATGTGGTACTGTGTTACTTGAAACTGAAACATCGCTAAGGGGACCTGATGAGCCTTCCATGAGCTAAGAAATATTTGGCTAAATTTAGATATGCTAAAGTTTTTTTAAAAAAATTCAACAGGGATACACCAGTATAATTAAAAGGTAATTGAGAAAAAATTAAGGCTTATATGTCATAACACTTTCTCATTATTTGAATGTGTTTATATTTCTATGCCTTTATTCAACAAACATTTATAAAGAAATTTTATGTACAATGTACTGGGAACTAGAAAGTATAAAAACATAAAATAAAATGCTCACAATATACAGCGCATTTGTCTAATGGGAGATTATTTGGGGACATATTCTGAAAACTGGGTAGAACGTGGCAAGTGTTGTAAGAGAAACACTGAATAAATATCCGAGGAGTTTTGAAGACAAAAAAGCCTTGTTTTCTTATAGAATCAACAAGAACATTATGAAGAGATAGGAGTATTTTTCTCTGAAAGTTGGGTGATATCTGTATATGAAGACATGATGCATAAAGATAGTCACTTGAAAGGAGAATAATTGACAAAAATATGTTAAGGCAGAAAAAGTTATGTAAAGAGCTGGAACACAGAACAAGTAAAAGGTAACAAAGGGATATTAGTCTAATTTTGTGTGGGGATGAGGACTGGCAGAATTAGGAAAGCTTGATATCTCATGTTACCATTTTTCCTACAGGGATTTGAAATTCAAAGAAGTGTTTTGTATGATATCATAACTATGACCAAAGCCTGCCTCTATGGAGATAGATCTGGTTCTAATGGGTAGAACTGATGGAGAAAAACTGGACCCATAAAGAATTAATACTACATAACTTTTAGAATAAGCGCAGTGAATGCTAAATTATAATAGTATCTGTGTACTAGTGTGTTAGTAGCAGTAGTATTGTTAGAAAATTGTAAGTTAGTGGGAACCAGATAATACTTTCTGGTCTTTAACCTTATCAGTAGGAAACCCTATTGTTGAGTCTGTCAATTAAACATCACTGCATTTTTGAGATTGGTTCAAGATGGTGGAGTAGAAGGACATGTGCTCACTCCCTCTTGCAAGAGCATCAGAATCACAACTAACTGAGGAACAATCATCAAGAGGAAGACACTGGAACTCACCAAAAAAGATACCCCACATCCAAAGACAAAGGAGAAGCCACAATGAGATGGTAGGAGGGGTGCAACCACAATAAAATCAAATCCCATAACTGCTGGGTGGGTGACTCACAAACTGAAGAACACTTATATCACAGAAGTCCAACATTAGAGTGAAGATTCTGAGCCCCACGTCAGGCTTCCTAAACTGGGGATCTGGCAATGGGAGGAGGAATTCCCAGAGAATCAGACTTCAAAGCCTAGCAGGATTTGATTGCAGGATTTGACAGGACTGGGGGAAACAGAGACTCCACTCTTGGAGGGCACATACAAAGTAGTGTGTGTATCAGGACACAGGGGAAGGAGAAGTGACCCCATAGGAGACTGAACCAGACCTACCTACTAGTGTTGGAGGATCTCCTGCAGAGGTGGTGGGTGGCTGTGGCTCACCGTGGGGACAAGGACACTGACAGCAAAAGTTCTGGGAAGTACTCCTTGGCATGAGCCCTGCCAGAGTCTGGTATTAGCCCCACCAAAGAGTTGGGTAGGCTCCAGTGCTGGGCCGCCTCAGGGCAAACAACCAACAGGGAGGGAACCCAGCTCCACCCATCAGCAGACAAGCTGATTAAAGTTTTACTGAGCTTTGCCTATCAGAGCAACTCAAAGCTCTACCCGCCACCAGTCCCCCCCCATCAGGAAGCTTGCACAAGCTTCTTAGATAGCCTCATCCACCAGAGAGCAGACAGCAGAAGAAAGAAGAACTACAATTCTGCAGCCTGTGGAACGAAAACCACATTCACAGAAAGATAGACCATATGAAAAGGCAGAGAACTTGTACCAGATGACAGAACAAGATAAAACCCCAGAAAAATAACCAAATGAAGTGGAGATAGGCAACCTTCCAGAAAAAGAATTCAGAATAATGATAGTGAAGATGATCCAGGACCTTGGGAAAAGAATGGAGGCAAAGATCGAGAAGATGCAAGAAATGTTTAACAAAGACCTAGAAGAATTAAAGAACAAACAGAGATGAACAATACAATAACTGAACTGAAAAACACACTAGAAGGAATCGATATCAGAATAACTGAGGCAGAAGAACAGATAAGTGACCAGGAAGACAGAATGGTGGAATGCACTGCCATGGAACAGAATAAAGAAAAAAAGAATGCAAAGAAATGAAGACAGCCTAAGAGACCTCTGGGACAACATTAAATGCAACAACATACCCATTATAGGGGTCCCAGAAGGAGAAGAGAGAGAGAAAGGACTGGAGGAAATATCTGAAGAGATTATAGTCGAAAACTTCCCTCACATGGGAAAGGAAATAGCGACCCAAGTCCAGGAAATGCAGAGAGTCACAGGCAGGATAAACCCGAGAATAAACATGCCGAGACACATAGTAATCAAATTGACAAAATTAAAGACAAAGAAAAATTATTGAAAGAAACAAGGGAAAAATGACAAATAACACACAGGGGAACTCCCATAAGATTAACAGCTGATTTCTCAGCAGAAACTCTACAAGCCAGAAGGGAGTGGCATGATATATTTAAAGTGATGAAAAGGAAGAACCTACAACTGAGATTACTCTACCCAGCAAGGATCTCATTCAGATTCAATGGAGAAACCAACAGCTTTACAGACAAGCAAAAGCTAAGAGAATTCAGCACCACCGAACCAGCTCAACAACAAATACTAAAGGAACTTCTCTAAGTGTGAAACACAAGAGGAGAAAAGGACCTATAAAAACAAACCCATAAAAATTAAGAAAATGGTAAAAGGAACATACATATAGAAAATTACCTTAAATGTGAGTGGATTAAATGCTACAACCAAATGACACAGGCTCTCTGAATGGATACAAAAACAAGAACCATATATATGCTGTCTACAAGAGATCCACTTCAGACCTAGGGACACATACAGACTGAAAGTGAGGGGATGGAAAAGGATATTCCATGCAAAAGGGAATCAAAAGAAAGCTGGAGTAGCAATACTCATATCAGATAATATAGACTTTAAAATAAAGAATGTTACAAGAGACAAGGAAGGACACTACATAAGATCAAGGGGTCAATCCAAGAAGAAGATATAACAATTATAAATATATATGCACCCAACATAAGAGCACTTCAAAACGTAAGGTTGCTTTCCCCCATAAGGCTGCTAACAGTCATAAAAGGGGAAATCAACAGTAACACAATAATAGTGGGGGACTTTAGTACCCCACTTTCACCAACGGACAGATCATCCAGACAGAAAATTAATAAGGAAAAACAAGCCTTAAATGACACAACAGACCAGATAGATTTAATTGATATTTATAGGATATTCCATCCAAAAACAGCAGATTACACTTTCTTCTCAAGTGCGCATGGAACATTCTCCAGGACAGATCACATCTTGGGTCACAAATCAAGCCTCAGTAAATTTAAGAAAACTGAAATCATATCAAGCATATTTTCAGACCACAACACTATGAGATTAGAAATCAAGTACAGGGAAAAAAACTGTAAAAAACACAAACACATGGAGGCTAAACAATACGTTACTAAATAACCAAGAGATCACTGAAGAAATCAAAGAGGAAATCAAAAAATACCTAGAAACAAATGAAAATGTAAACATGATGATCCAAAACCTATGGGATGCAGCAAAAGCAGTTCTAAGAGGGAAGTTTGTAGCAATACAATCCTACCTCCAGAAACAAGAAAAATGTCAAATAAACAATCTAACTTTACACCTAAAGGAACTAGAGAAAGAAGAACAAACAAAACCCAAAGTTAGTAGAAGGAAAGAAATCATAAAGCTCAGAGCAGAAATAAATGAAATAGAAACAAAGAAAACAATAGTAAAGATAAGTAAAACTAAAAATTGGTTCTTTGAGAAGGTAAACAAAATTGATCAACCTTTAGCCAGAGTCATCAAGAAAAAGAGGGAGAGAACTCAAATCAATAAAATTAGCAATGAAAAAGAAGTTACAGCAGACACCGCAAAAATACAAAGCATCATAAGAGACTACTACAAGCAACTCTATGCCAGTAAAATGGAAAATTCTCAGAAAGGTAAAACCTTCCAAGACTGACCCAGGATGAAATAGAAAATATGAACATGCCAATCACAGGTAACGAAATTTAAACTGTGATTAAAAATCTTCCAACAAACAAAAGTCCAGGACTAGATGGCTTCACAGGTGAATTTTGTCAAACGTTTAGAGAAGAGCTAACACCCATCCTTCTCAAACTCCTCCAAAAAATTGCAGAGGAAGGGACACACCCAAACTCATTCTACAAGGCCAACATCACCCTGATTGATACCAAAACCAGACAGAGATACTACAAAAAAAAAAAAAAATTACAGACCAATAACACTGATGAATATAGAATAAAAAATCCTCAACAAAATACTAGCAAACAGAATCCAATAACACATTAAAAGGATCATACATCATGATCAACTGGGATTTATCCCAGGGATGCAAGGATTCCTCATTATATGCAAATCAATCAATGTGATACATTATACTAACAAATTAAGGAATAAAAACCATATGATCATCTCAATAGATGCAGGAAAAGCTTTTGACAGAATTCCACACAATAAAAACTCTCCAGAAAGTGGGCATAGAGGTAACCTACCTCAAAATAATAAAGGCCATATAAGACAAACCCACAGCAAACATCATTCTCAATGGTGAAAAATTGAAAGCATTTCCTCTAAGATCAGGAAAAAGACAAGGATGTCCATTCTCAACACTATTACTCAACATAGTTTTGGAAGTCCTAGCCATGGCAATCAGAGAAGAAAAAGAAATAAAAGGAATACAAATTGGAAAAGAAGAAGTAAAACTGTCACTGTTGGCAGATGACATGATACTATACACAGAGAATCCTAAAGATGCCACCAGGAAACTACTAGAGCTAATCAATGAATTTGATAAATTTGCAGGATACAAAGTTAATGCACAGAAATCTCTTGAATTCCTATACACTAACAACAAAAGATCAGAAAGAGAAATTAAGGAAAGAATCCCATTCACCATGGCAACAAGAAGAATAAAATACCTAGGAATAAACCTACCTAAGGAGGTAAAAGACCTGTACTCAGAAAACTATAAGACACTGATGAAAGAAATCAAAGATAACACAAACAGAGGGAGAGATATACCATGTTCTTGGATTGGAAGAATCAATATTGTGAAAATGACTATACTACCCAAAGCAATCTACAGATTCAATGCAATCCCTATAGTTACCAATGGCATTTTTTTAATAGAACTAGAATAAAAAAATCCTAAAATTGTTATGGAGACACAAAAGACCCTGAATAGCCAAAGAGGTCTTGAGGGAAAAAAAAAACAGAGCTGGAGGAATCAGACTCCCTAACTTCAGACTATACTACAAAGTTACAGTAATCAAGACAATATGGTACTGGCAGAAAAACAGAAATATATATAGATCAATGGAACAGGACAGAAAGCCCAGAGATAAACTCACGCACCTATGGTCAACTCATCTATGACAAAGGAAGCAAGAATATACAATGGAGAAGACAGTCTCTTCAATAAGTGTTGCTGGGAAAACTGGACAGCTACATGTAAAAGAATGAAATTAGAACACTCCCTAACACCATATAAAAAAATAAACTCAAAATGGATTAGAGACCTAAATGTAAGACCTGACACTGTAAAACTCTTAGAGGAAAACATAGGCAGAACACTCTTTGACATAAATCACAGCAAGATCTTCTTTGATTACCTCCCAGAATAATGGAAATAAAAACCAAAATAAACAAATGGGACATAATGAAACTTAAAAGCTTTTGCACAGTAAAGGAAACCATAAACAAGAAGAAAAGACAACCCTCAAAATGGGAGAAAATATTTGCAAATGAATCAACAAAGGATTAATCTCCAAAACATATAAACAGCTCATGCAGCTCAATATTAAAAAAACAAACAACCCAATCCAAAAATGGGCAGAAGACCTAAATAGACATCTATCCAAAGAAGACATACAGGTGGCCAAGAGGCACATGAAAAGCTGCTCAAAATCACTAATTATTAGAGAAATGCAAATCAAATCTACGATGAGGCATCACCTCACACCGGTTAGAATGGGCATCCTCAGAAAATGTACAAAGAACAAATGCTGGAAAGGGTGTGGAGAAAAGGGAACCCTCTTGCAATGTTGGGGGGAATGTAAATTGATACAGCCACTATGGAGAACAGTATGGAGGTTCCTTAAAAAACTAAAAATAGAATTACCATATGACCCAGCAATCCCACTACTGGGCATATAACCAGAGAAAACCATAAATCAAAAAGACACATGCACCCCAATGTTCACTGCAGCACTATTTACAATAGCCAGGACATGGAAGCAAACTAAATGCCCGTCAACAGACAAATGGATAAAGATGTGGTACATATATATAATGGACTATTATTCAGCCATAAAAAGGAACAAAACTGGGTCACTTGCAGAGATGTGGATGGACTTAGAGACTGTGATAGAGTGAAGTAAGTCAGAAAGAGAAAAACAATATCGTATATTAACGCATATATGTGGAATCTAGAAAAATAATACAGATGAACCAGTTTACAAGGCAGAAATGGAGACACAGATGTAGAGAACAAACGTATGGACACCAAGGGGGGAAAGTGGGGGAGTGGGTGGGATGAACTGGGAGACTGGGATTGACATATATACACTGATAGGTATAAAATAGATAACTAATAAGAACCTGCTGCATAAAAAATAAATAAATAAAATAAAATTCAGAAATTCAAAGAAAAAATTACTGATTTTTAAGGTCAGGCTACAAAATTTCATTATCCAATACATGAATAACAAGACGACCATTAATTTCCAAAACAATTCAAGCAAGAATAACTATATCCCATGAGTACTTCCTAATACTGTCAACTTTTTGTGGTGGTTTGAGTATATCTATTCTTGTATACACATAGAGTATTGTGTGAAAGGAATTTAATCAGCTTTTTGAATTAAGTACTCCCTTGGGGAAATTTAATTTTTCTAATGTATGGATTCTGAAATTAATACTTTTATATTTTCTTCACAAATTTCATGATAGTAGATCAGGATTTTCTCTCCTGCAAAAAAAAAAAAATGCTTCCTTTCTGGAAGGTCTATAAGTTCTTATCTATGTAAGTTTATAAGCATACACACAGTTTGGGAAAACCAAATGTTAACCACTCATTAAAACGTATTGGACTATTTTACTCCTACAGCTTTGGAAATGATATTAAGCAGAGAGCTTGAGAAACAATGATGAGGTCAAATTTTGTTTTGAGTAAGCTAACAGTATAGTAATAGTGATAGGACTTTCATCTACATATCTGTGTAGCAATCACAACAGTCATTAGATGAAGAGACTGCCTATACTCCCCAAGACCTTCAACAGATGACAAAATCACACCGAGACAGTTGGATTTTGAAATAAGGCCCCATAGAAGAAAAGAAATTTTTAAAAAAAGTTCTGGAGATGTACAGCATACTGACTATAGTTAGTAACACTGTATTGTATATTTGAAAGTTGTTAAGAGAGCAGATATTAAAGGTTCTTATCACAAGAAAAAAAAACTGTAGCTATATGTGGTGGTGCATCTTATCGAGACATTGTTGTGATCATTTTGCAATCTATACAAATACTGAATCATTATGTTGTACACCTGAAACTAATATAATGCTATATATTAATTATATCTCAAAAAAAGAGAAAATAATAAATAAGCAGATTAACCAAGGGGTGAGAAATAGTTTCATTAAACTCTTTGAATTTTGGATTTTGGGGAGAGATATTTGAAGAAGATAATTAGGGAGTTTTGTTGTGGTTCTGTTGTGTCAAGGCCTTCAATTACTACAAGATTTTTTTTTATTCTGATTTTTCCCCTTTTGTTACAAGAACAAAAAGACATTTTATTGGGTAATAGAAGATGTAAATATATTTATATAGATAAAAATTTTATGGAAAAACAAATGAGAAATAACTTTTATCTGTAATAATGAGAAATAATTTTATAAAGTTGGTTGTATTTGGGATTGGCATGAGAGAATAGGTGAGCTGTGTGCAGACGGATGAAAGAAAACAATCTCCAACGTTGAAAACACTCAGAGGAAATATATAAAATCTAGAAGCTTAGTTTGGAGAGTAGAATTCAATAAAAGTTTTAGTTGAGCTTGATGTTTTCATAAGTTTAGATATCATACGAGATATGATATTTGTTCATGGTTTAGTGAAAGGTGGGTTTTTTTCTTTATTGCTTTTGATTAAAAAGTAGAGTGAAGGTTAATGAAAAATTCATTAGAGAGGGAAATATTGAAACTTCAAAAACAAAATGAAAGAGAGACAATGACAGAGACAGAGAGAGAAAATGGATTCACTTAAGAAAAGGAATTGCTAGTCCTAGTGAAAAGATACAAGAGAAGAAGGGGTCACAGAAATTGTCATTAATTTCCGTATTCATACTTTCACTCATTTAACAAGCATGTCTGCCAACCTTGCATTAGTTACTAGGGCACAACAGTGAGCACAATAGACATAAGTTACTTCCATGAAGCACTGATAGAAAAAGATGTAAAACCATAAAAATCATAAAAAATACCTAGATATATGATTGCATATTTTAATAGGTGCTATAAAGTAGACAGTACTATGAGAGAATAATGGGGTGAGGGAAACTGGAGGGCATTCATCACTGGAGGAGAACAAGGGTCAAAGTGAAGAAATTTTCAGGTGATAAATTCTGTGAGCACAAACAGAATTGAGGAGATGTTCAGTCTGAAGGAATTGTAAGAAGGGTAGTGCTGCCGGGAGCATAATGATCCAGGGGAAGCATGACATGATGAAGTCAGGAAGGAAGGCAGGAGAATGATTCATGACTTCCAGGACTAGAGATGTGATTTTAAGGGCACTCAGAAGGCATTATAATGCTTAAATAAGATAATCAATTTAAATATTTTAAAAATGATTCATACATCTGGGTGCAGAATGTACGAGAAGAGAAGAGGAGCAAAATTCTCTCATTCGGGAAGAAATGATAATAGAGACTAAGGTAGTGGCAGTGGAATTTTCTTAAAGTTAATAGATTTGAGATATCATTTGGAGTAGAAACAAGAAAACATGTTAGAGCATTGTATAAGTGTATTTGAGTCTGTGTTGCATTAAAAGTTTAAATTTTATTTAAATTTAATGTGCATTGCCTAGTGGTCAAAATAAATTTAGAAGATAATAGAAATTAATAATATTAACATCTATATGACACACATTTTCCCAACTAGATTCTAGAGGTACATATAAAGTAAAACTCATATTTTAGATAAATACAATTCCAAAAACTTTAGCTGATATTGTCATTAAAAAATATATCAACTTCTTTACTATTGTCTTCTTAAAACCAAATAGAAAATATTTCCAAGAAGGTTCTCAATTAAATCATTCAAGTAAGAACAATACATTGCAAGCTTTGAAATTCTTAATTTTTAACTTTGTAATAGTATTACAGTCTGAAAATAATGGGCTGGGATACTTTTTTCCCCTTATTTTTTATAGAACAATAAACTTTATTGAGCACAAATTATCTGAAACTGCTGGGAATCCAGTGGGTTTAAGTTCTTTGTTTAAAATAATTAAAGAGAAAAGAGAACAAGATAAGATTGTTATTATAAAAAATGGGAAAGGAGAATTAAGAGTTGTTAAAATTATCTCTAATATTAAGAGTCAAGCACAGCTACATGCAAATATGATTGTTTCACCTAATCATTTTAGGTTGTTTAACACAGTAAATTAGAATGCGGATTGTAAGAACTGCCATACTTATTGCATTTTATTTTACTGCATGCTGTTATCTACTGATTTTTGCATATTAGCTGCAGAAAAAGTAATTCTCTAAATAGTGACCTCTCAAAGTAAAAAGAATGTCAGAAAAGGCAATTACTGTTTGTCAGTTAAGTGTTATAATAATAAATTGAATATCCTTTTAGTTGAATTTTATAACAGACATTAGGAGTACTTATTTCTCTTATAGGCAAAAAGCCTCAAATTTAAATAAGTATTGAAACAACATGCTTGTGGGTTTTTTTTTTTTTTTTTTTTTTTTTCTTTTTGCGGTATGCGGGCCTCTCACTGTTGTGGCCTCCCCCGTTGCGGAGCACAGGCTCCGGACGCGCAGGCCCAGCGGCCATGGCTCACGGGCCCAGCCGCTCCGCGGCATGTGGGATCCTCCCAGACCGGGGCACGAACCCGTATCCCCTGCATCGGCAGGCGGACTCTCAACCACTGCGCCACCAGGGAGGCCCATGCTTGTGTTTTGATGAGAGTTTTTAGGAGAAGAATTAAATGTGTAATCTTGCAGAGAATATTCTTAAGAATCACTGGTTATGAAACAATAGAACACATTTGGACTAGAGATGAAATAGTCAATACAATTTACCTAACATATGGGCATATCATCAACACTGATGATTAATACTCATGAGAAGAGAAATATTATGTTCATTAGTTTTGTGTTATGAATATATTTAGTAAAATAAATTTATTACTGATAATTATATTTTCATATGAATACAAACTGCCTTGAAGTTCAATTTCTAACCGTCAGTTAGAAACATAACTGGAAAAATTTCAAAGTTCAATTATATGTTTTTAATCCTAACGTTCCTCTTTATGGGATATTTTTACACTACATTTACATTCCATTTTTTGGTTTATAACATTGCTTAATAACACTATGGAGAATTAAGTAATTCACACATTGTTAAAGCAATTTTTTATTATAAACTATGGAAAAATATATTGCACTCAATTCCTATTAACACAAAATTCCTATCAGAATGTACCTTGTAAATCCAAAACATTGTTTGATAAATGTTAAATATTACTAGGCATCAAATATTAAAATGTGGTATAATTAAGAGTAATTTATTCACTCATTAATTTATTCACAATATTTCATAAATCATTATTATGTAACATTTTTCCTGCAATGAGTGTATAGCAGTGGGTAAAAAGGTAACTATCCTCAAGAACTTAATAATCTAATTTTCTATGTAGCAAGTGCAGAAACATTTTTTATGAAATTAGATTGTGACAATGTTATAAATGAAACAAACAACGTAGAGTTAGTGGAGATGAGAGACATTTGGAACTATCAAATAATTGTAAAGTTGAAAGACCACAGAAAGACAAAGAGTAAAATTTTTATATATCTGAATTGTTGGGTAAAAATAGATATGTTTCTTTAACTATTTTTTTTCTATAAAAAGTAACTCTAAAGCAGAGGATATGAGATACTATTGCCCTATCCTCATCCAATGTGTATGTGTGTATATCTATACACACACATACACTCACTATTGTCTTGTATTTTGTTGTACTACCTTGCACATGGATGTATCGCTTCTTAAGCCTGAAATATATTTGTCTGGAAATTTATTATTGAAAAAATTATGCCAGTATTTATATATTTATCTCACACAAAGTATGTTTTAAATGATATAGAATTAAATACAGACAATTCCACATTTTTATCCTTCAGTTTTGTTTATATTCCTAATTTTGCATAGAATAGGAATAGAATATATAGGGAGGGTTTCAGTTATTTATTATTATTTTTTGACAACTACATCATAGAGGACAGAACTTTTGGGATGGTGGAGAGAGTACCTCTGTAAATCTCTTCTTCCATAAAATCAGCAAAAATACTGATGAAATTGTCAACTTATTCAGAATTATGGAAATTAACCAGACTTGCAATCTGAGGATTGCTTATTGAAGAGAAACTGCTGAGCTGCTGAACAGTGGAATTTTATGGCATTTTAATACAGCCCACCCCCATTTCCTCTCTCTCCAGATCTATGATATCCTTAAATACCAGTAACTTTGCAACCACAGCAGCTATGAAAACTAGCAGCATTGAAGCCAGGTTTTTACTTCCACCAAAAGGCCTATCCCCAGAATACTGCTACTCTTTGGCTTGACTTGCAGTTCTCTGGAGAAGAAACATTTGCAGAGAGTTTTCATCATTTGACCTTACAGGGAGCTCACTCCATGGGGAATCTTCTTTTCCCAAGAATTAGCTAGAAGAAATATCAGCCACAGTTACTGTGCATCACTGCTGGCTGCAATGACAACTGGGGCATGCAAAAGTCCAGTGAAAAACTGAAAAGGAAGCTCTGAGGAGAAGAATGTCCACAAGGGAATCTGAAAGCTCTGACATATTACTAGGAATCCAGAGGCTAAACACATGTGCAGGGCTGTGCACATGAGGAAAGGCATGAAAGAGTCCAAATATCTCACATCTGGCTGACTTTAAGGCCCTGTACAAGCAAGAAGAAAAAGCTTAGGCAGAATAGTAAATGGCATGAGCATTGAAACTATGCCTACACAGACAGAGTTTCTCAAAAAATGGTGGAAAGCTTATTATGTCAATTTCTTTTGTGAAATCTTTGGCCAATAATTAGCTAACAACTAAGTCAATAAAGCAGAGATAGCAATGCAGTGGCTGCACACAACATGGAATATAGACTTTTCCCTGAAAAAAATAACAGGATTTTCACTAAAGAAATAAAAGAAAAACAAAACAACCGTACAATCAGCTCAGCTCAAAAGAAAAAAAAGTATCTAAAGAAAGATGAGGGAGCAGCATCTAATTCCTGGAGTTGCCATATTATATTATAAAGTGTTAAGTTTTTAACAACAACAATAAAATCATGAGATATGCAAAGACATAGGAACATATGGCCCAAACAGAGAATTAAACAACAAAGCAAAGAAAAACTAAACCTGGTCAGTAGAATCTATACCTGATGAGGCCCAATGTTGGACTTACTAGACAAAGACTTTACCCATTATAAGTATATGTAAATGTATTTAAAGAAAACTACATTTAAAGAATTAGGAAAAAAAAAGTATGACAATGATATCTCACAGAATATACAATGTAAATAAAGAGGTGGAAATTATATATTAAAAAAAAAAACAAAATAGAAATTCTAAAGTTCCAAAATATAATATATGAAAAGAAAAATTCACTACAGGGACAAACTGGTAGATTTAATCTGGCAGAAGAAAAAATAGGCCAATTTAAATTTAGTTCAATAGAGATTATTCAATCTGAGGAACAGGAAAAAAAAAGAATGAATAGAGTATCTGAGATCTGTGGTAAATCATCAAGAGTGGCAACATATAAATAGAGGTAAGAAGAAAAAGGAGTAGAATATTTGAAGAAATAATGGCCAAAAATTTTCCAAATTTGATGAAAATGACCATTCTACATATCCAAGAAGCTCGAATGAACTCAAAATAGGAAAACAGACATTCATAAATAGATACATCATAATCAAACTGCTGAAAGATGGAGACAGAGAAAATCTTGAAAGTTGCAAGAGAAAATCTATTCATCACATACAGGTAATCTTCAGATCTAAGATTAACAGTAAGGTTGACATGATTTTTTAGTAGTTGACCTTGATATTATGATTGATATCTTAAATTAATGCTAATAAATTTGCATTATTATTATTATTACTTATTAATAAAGAAAGTAAACTGATGATGTCTTGGAGAATGGCTACAGCAATGATTTTGAGTAGAAAAGAGGGTCAAGTACACAAGTAGTGGGGTTAATTCTATTGAGGATCAAGTGCACCTCATCTATATGAGGAAATAAATTATAGTTCATTAGCAAAGATGTGGATGGGTGTATATTTGCAGTGAAAAAATCTCTAAGTAATAGTCTTCTGATACAAGTTTGTTTTTTGTTTCTTTTGCACTACTAATGTTCACCAGATGAAAGTGATGAAGGTTTGAGAAGAGAAAGGAATTGTAAAAATTAGTGGGTGAGTTAAAGGTTTAAGGAAAATATGATTTCTGTGCAGAATCACAAGCTCACTTCACATTAGTAACAATGAATTTGAAGTGAAACTGTGATTATATGTATTTTTTTTCCCAGCCAAACTCAGCTGCATGAGGCTAAGCATAGAGAAGACAGGTAAACTAGCCAACACTGTGGTTTAAATAAGGAAGTATGAAGAAATGAGAAAGAGATAGTTGAGAGTATTTCGCATTGGGATGATGATTAAGACTGACGTTGGAATTTAAGCTTAGTTTTCTACCTTTTTCAGTTGTTATTATACCACTGTGACCTTGTAGTTATATCTTAGAATCAATAGCTTGTTACTTTCTGACAAGTTGCTCTTGAACTACTGTCCAGAAATCTGAGCCCTTGAAACCCCTTTAATTTCTTTGTGGCTCTAAGCCACATTTCTCAAAATGTGAGAAATCATTTATCACATTTTATCACATTTTATCACTCTTTCACTCATTCATTCATTCGCTTAGTAACGTAACTTTCCTCTTGAATAATTGTTCTCCAATTTGTAAACTTCCTTCTTTGAAAGAGACAGTATCCTATATTCTAAGTACTCGAATATAACAAATAATATACACTGAATTAAAAGTGTGTATCTTGACTATAATAAAAGACTCTATCGCAGAAGGTACATCTCAGAGTGCTGACTGGAAAAAGTTCCATCTGGTAAATTCAAGTAGAGAGGTTCCAAAAGAACCCAAAGGTGTATATTTAGGAGGAAAAGGAAAGTCTTGTAAAATGCAAGCAGGGATGGTAGAAGAATACTGTTGATCATAGAAATAAAGCTTGTTCCCCCCTGCTGGGATTTTAGTAACATGTAAGCTTATGAGCCTGAGTAAGGAAATCAGACCCCCATGCAACCAAAGCTGATAGGTGACAGTGTAAAAGTGGAAGAAGCTTGTAAATGTAAGCTGATTATTAGGACCTCTACAATAACTTTTCAGAGTCAGTCATTTTAAGACAGGTCAGATTCTATGGATACATTGTGAACTTTATTCCTTTTTTTCTTTCTAGATGCCTGTATGATATGACTTCTTTGTAGTGATTGAATATTATGCCTTCTGATGCTCTGAATGAAAGTTCAGTATGCATAAAAAGCACTGTTAGTTGCTTCAATGTAAAACTGCCCCCAAACACTTAGAATTTAAATATAGCAGCCCAGTCTGCAAGGTAAAGTAAATGAGTAGGGCTAGCTCTGTGTATTCCAATAGGTATCTCCATGTTATATGTGATCCTTAGCTGACCTAAAAATCCGAGTTCCCTGTGAACATACAGAAAAACACCAAACAGATGGGGAGCAGAAAGTACAGTATCAAGTTCAGTTACCTAATGATTCATAGTAAGAGTATTTAAACAAGACAATTTCCTGTGAATTACTTTCTACCTTTATGATTTTTTGCCAAGTTAAATTTTTCTAGTAATTAATTTCTTAACAACTTAACAGTTTTTCTAAGTAACCTCACCTTTTAAAAAATTTTAGTATGTTTATTTTTAAAGGACACTTTAATAGTTGTCTTAAATTGGAAAACTAGTAGCACATGACATAAACAAAGTTGTAAAAATAGATATAAATTAACTAAAAAGTCGTTTTCAAATCTAGGTGGCAAAGCAAAGCTCTCAGCCTGAGGCTCTCTCTCTTCATAAAGAAGTAAAATTAGCAAATATTAAAGAGGCATTATGACATGCTAGCAGCAAACTGAGAGCTATATCCTTAAGAGAATAGAAGGATTTAAAAAATAAAAATTTAAAAACAAATTGCAAAGTATTTAACACCTCTTAATACATAGCTAATTACCTTGAGAGTGAATTGAAATATGTTATATATTTTTTGAAACACTGGATTTAGGCATGAGTCAGTATATCCCAAACCATGAACTCTTGTGTTTTTGTTTGTTTGTTTGTTTCATTTGTGGGCTTCTTGTTTTGTTTAGTCTTATCAAAAATTTTGAAGCATAATCAGTACAGGATTTTACCTAAAACTCCTGCAGCACCAGATCATATATTCCAAACCCCAATCCTCATACACACTCCCATTCATTCCCATTTATACATTAGGCAACTGAGGGTAACAGAGATTAAGACACTTGCCCAGGGTCACACAAATCTTCACTTTATCCTTTGCTGAATCATGAATAATTCAGTCATTTGTATTCTGATTTCGTAAGATCTTTACACCTTTTGTTATTTGTGGGGAATTCTTAGATCTTCTTTAATCATTTGGATGAAAATTAAGATACTTTCAAAACAACTTTTTTTTTTTTTTTTTTTTTTTGCGGTACGCAGGCCTCTCATTGCTGTGGCCTCTCCCGTTGCGGAGCACAGGCTCCGGATGCCCAGGCTCAGCAGCCATGGCTCACGGGCCTAGCCGCTCCACAGCATGTGGGATCTTCCCGGACCAGGGCACGAACCCACGTCCCCTGCATCGGCAGGCAGACTCTCAACCACTGCGCCACCAGGGCAGCCCTCAAAACAACTTTTGAAGAAAACTTGTATTCGTGTTATAGTTTTATTGTGTATAGTAATATACTGACATCAAAAGTGGCATAATTTTGTTTCATTTGCTTGATTTACACTTTGAGAACTTTTAAGAATTTCAAGATCAAATATGATTTCCAACTGTATAAGCATTGATTCATTTAACATCAGTCTTCTTTTTGAGAGTCATTCCTATTGAGTTGGCTGCTATCTGGTTTTGAAGCTTACACGTAAGCTGAATGCCTTGGGGCTGCTTCTGTGTCCAGTGTTGAAAACATTCAGAGGAAAACATGCAATGGAAAGCTTTATACGATTTCCAATTAAGATTTCCTGAGCAAATACAGGCATTACATTTCATCTCAAGCAATATAATGTAATGCTCACTAACACCTGTACCATGTAATAATCTTGTTAGCATCTTCTGCAGACACTGGATTTGACAAATTGGCTATTCATAGCAAAGAGAGAAAACTTGGTAACATCTGATAAAATAAAAAATATAGTAGCTCTAGGGCCCAGTAATCTCTGAAAAAGTTAAAAAAGAACCTAGACTGTCATAAAAAGACAAACATTACAAACGTACAACTTGATCTAAAAAGATCTTGTAATACTATTGACTTCATGTCTGCTCTTTTTGTGATCAATGGTAGTCAATTAAAGAGCATAACTTTAGTACAGAAATCACAAAGAACATTACAATATTATTAATTGAATAATACTAATATCAATGACATTTGACAAGGCTACTGGTGTAGATTGTTTTTGGTTGTTTGTTTCTCAGGGGCATATAAAATAACTCAATAAATTCAGGACAATATTGAGATTTTCTTTTCACATACCATTCTCCATTGTGACCTTTTCCATGACTCTACTTAAATGAGAATGATTTCATTTATATTCTATAATATTATTCTAAACTTCTCCATAAAACTTCATAGAATATGGTATAATGTTTAAGATTGCTTAAAATAAGTCTCTGATTAACCAGATAGCATAGGAAATAACAGGAATATATTTAAGACACTGTTCCCTAAAGGTCAAGAAATAGGTCCCAGTCAAGCTATCAGACAGTAAGTATCTTCTGTTATCATAAAGGAATAGGTGATCTTCTAATTAAACACAGCTATGTGTTACCTGTTATCTTGAAAGCTTATTTGATAAAGGTCCCTAAAATAACTTGACATTTTCCATTTAAAAGAGCTTTTATAAACATTGATCCCTTGTGAATGTTGTGAAAATATTAGTGGCATATCACACCAAGTATCACACAAACAAGTTAAAGCAGCATTTTTCTCTTTCATATTTTGAAAGATATGCTTTTTTCCCCTTTTCTATTTTCCTTGATCTTTATATTTGTTGATATTCTAGATATAAACTCCAGATAATCAAAGAAATTATTCCTAGAATAATTTTCAGTTGTCCATCTGTTACTTCCATTTACCATGCCATATACATGTATCATCACAAACAATTCCTGGTTTATTAATGAAACTCTTTCATTCTGACAAGTAGCAGACATCTTACTCCACAATGTAACTAGGTATCAAATATGTTCTTGAAATAAATAGCAGCATTCTCTTATTTGCTTAGTGGCGGTAGTTGAAAACGTTGAACTGAGTCAAATATTTCTCTTCCTTTGACATTCATGACCAAGAGTATGCATTAGAAAACAGTGAATTTGTATTGCCATAACAATATTTGATCACAGGGTGAGTAGACTTAAGATCCAGAAATAGGTGGAAGTCTTTAAAGTCTTTTGATTTGTGACATTTGTGTCAGGAGGAAATAATTTCTTTCTTTCAAATGTAATTTCAATATCAAATATTATAAATAAATATCCCTTCAGGCTATTTGGGTGAGAGTTCATTTTCTATGAACATGTTAGCCCCCAGATTAGATATTTTTAACACAGATTCTCCTGCACCTTCTCTTGTGGCTAAGATTAGATATCTGTGTTCTCTTGACTTTTTATCTTTGATTATTTTGCTAGCTAACATTTAATAAAATGACTATATTATTTCTAAGAAATTTAAAAACAGCTCTTTTCATGTCTTGCTTAATTTGATATTTCTGATTGTTATAAAGATTAACTTCTCCAATAATAAATGTTTATAATTTTAGAAAATTGTTTGGTGCATGAAGTGAAATTAAAATCTAGACATCTGACTTCAACATTAATATTTAGGGATTGGATCTTCTTAACTGTGAAACTGAATATTTTCTTTGCTTTCTGATTTTTTCGATGTTTGTGACTCTGTGACTAAAATTCAGCCACAAAGGTTATTTCCACAGGGAAAAACACTAGATATAGTTGAAATCTAAAAAGCTATTGTCATAATTTCTTTTTATAATTATTTCTAATTACCTAAATTAGTAATTATGATAACAACCACAAAATGTTCAAATATATATGATATTAATATATTAGGACTCTATTAACTTATTCTGACATTTGGTAACAAAAACTACAATACTATGCAGTGCTAAAATCATACCCTAGGCATAGTTTCTTCAGTTAAAATGTATGAGGTTCTCTTTTTTTTATCCGGGTAAATAAAAATACATGAAATTCTTTAAACATAGAACTGCATAACACACTTGAATGAATAAATGAATGTGATGCTTTAAGAATGGAATTTTAGGATTGATTAACACATACCATTGAAGAGGAAAAATCAGAAGACTGGGTTTCAGTTATTATTATTGCCAATTTTAGAGCTTATTGTAAGTTATATATTATTGCAATTATTATAGTAATATAAATATAGCATTCTACCTTTTAAAGGAACACTCTAGGACGCGAAAATGTAATTAGATTTCTGAAGAGTATCTTGAAGTCATTATATCTAAGGATGTAAACAAAGGTGACAGAATTTATATCTGCTCTGCTATTTTGGACTGTTAATTTCTACAGGGGATGAGTGGAAGGTCCTTCTAACATGTTAAATAATGCTTTTCACGAAGAGTAAAAGTCAATCAAATGTGTTTATGAGATCTGGAGTCAAGTGCCTAATTTCAAATCTTGGCTCTGTCAAGTACTGCTATCACTTTGAGAAATTTATTTAACATCTCTGAAAAAGTTTCCTTAATTGGAAAATGGAGATTAAAAATATTTAACTTACAGGACTGTTATGAGGATTTATGAAATCACACAAAACATCTAGTGCTTAATATATACTATTTTCTCAATACAGAGTTATTATTATAAATATACCACTCTAAGCAATACATGCTTGTGAGGGACTTTGGAAACAATCTTTGTGTTAGATTCCTATTGCTGCTGTATCATATTACCACACACAAGGGGTTACAACGTATGAATTATCTTAAAGTTTTGTAGGTCAGAAATCTAACATAATTCCACCAGGCTAAAAGCAAGCTGTCATCAGGGCTGAGTTTCTTTGTGGAAGCTTTGCAGTGGAATTTGTTTCCTTGCCTTTTCCAGCTAGTGGCCCCTTTCCATCTTCACAGTCCTCAGTGGCTGGTGGAGTCTTTCTCACCTTGCATCACTCTGGCTTTTACTTGGTTTTGCCTACCACTTATACTTTTAAGAATTCTTGTGATTGTACTGAGTCTAATCCAGAGTAATCTCCTTATTTTAAGGTCAGATAATTAGCAAACTTAATCCCATCTGCAACTTTAATTCCCCCTTGACATGTAATGTAACATATTAATAGGTTTTGAGGATTAGAATGTGGAAATTGGGAGGGGGGCATTATTGTACCTACCTCAATCTGTGCAATATATATTTTGTTTAATAAAGAGTAAAGTAAGTTAGAGTTTCACAAACTATTTCCAAAAAAAGTGGTTTTGTGTGTGTGTGTGCAGTTTCTAACAGAGAAAAAAGTTACAAGATATATTTAGTGATTTCCATTAGGAGAGATCATACTTTGGATACAATCTTTCATAATCCTTTAATGTACACGCTCAAACTCAGTGAGTTCATATCTTTCATTCATTTTACCAACATAGCCTTCATGCTTTAATTTCATACCTCTTACTATTTTACCATAGTGTGCCCACAGCTTCCCCCAGAAAATTTAACATGACAAAATAACAAATTGGACTTCTGCTATGCATCACGGTATTAAAGGAGACCATAAACGAAATGAAAAGTCGACCCACAGAATGGGAGAAAATACTTGCAAATGAAGCAACTGACAAGGGATTAATCTCCAAAAAATATACAAACATCACATGCAGCTCAATATCAAAAAAAACAAACAAACAACCTAATCAAAAAAAGGGCAGAAGAACATAGTAGACATTTCTCCAAATAAGATATACAGATGGCCAACAAGCACATGGAAAGATGCTCAACATCGTTAATTATTAGAGAAATGCAAGTCAAAACTACAATGAGGTTTCACCTCACACCAGTCAGAATGACCCTCATCAAAAAGTCTACAAACAATAAATTCCAGAGAGGGTGTAAAGGAAAGGGAACCCTCCTACATTGTTGGTGGGAATGTAAATTGGTACAACCACTATGGAGAACAGTGTGAAGGTTCCTTAAAAAACTAAAAACAGAGCTACCATATGATCCAGCAATCCCACTCCTGGACATATATCTGGAGAAAACCATACTTCGAAAAGATACATGCACCCCGATGTTCATTGCAGCATTATTTACAATAGCCAAGACATGGAAGCAACCTAAATGTCCATCAACAGGGGAATGGATAAAGATGTGGTACGTATACACAATGGCATATTACTTAGCCATGAAAGGGAATGAAATGATGCCATTTGCAACAACATGGATGGATCCAGAGATTATCATACCAAGTGAAGTAAGTCAGACAGAGAAAGGCAATATATGATATCACTTATATGAGGAATCTAAAAAAAATGATACAAATGAACTTATTTACAAACACAAAAATAGACTCACAGATGTAGAAAACAAACTTACAGTTACCAAAGGTGAAAGTTGGAGAAGGGGAGAGATAAATTAGGAGTTTGGAATTAACATATATACACTACTATATATAAAACAGATAATCAACAAAGACGTACTGTATAGCACAGGGAATTCTACTCAATATTATGTAATGTAATAATCTATATGGGAAAGGAATCTGAAAAAGAATCGATATATGTATATGTATAACTGAATCACTTTGCTGTACACAAGAAACTAACACAACATTGTAAATCAACTATAATATAAAATAAAAATTAAATTTAAACAAAAGCACAAAATTACAGAAAGAATTCAAATTCACTATTTCAGCACAAGATTTTTGGTAGAGGGAAAGACTTCATTTTGTGAATTAGGGCTCAAATTCAATGCTCTTTCTCTCTATACCTATCGAAATAGTACTGATTACCATGTAGATGAGAAAGTTTAAGGTGCACTTATGCCCCACATTTCAACATCTCTGAATCACAATGCATCTTATAATCATTGAAATGACATACTTTAATTGGAGTTTAAAAACAAAGTCTTAGTGGTACATAAAATAATGTTATATCTTATAATTTGTAGCAATTCTGATTTGATAATATGTGGTACATGACCCTCATAAAAATGTGTCCTTACTAATTTGTTGTTTAAAAGTAAGATACTAAGAAAATAGGGAATGTAATTTATACTCCATTATATACCTATTCCATTTGAATGTATGGAATTTTTGCTCTGCTACCTGAATTATTTACATGGAAAAAATTACGCACTTTACACAGAAGACTTATAAGTTTTTATCTTTAGTTTGGTATTAAATAATATAAAAACTTTAAATATATTTATATGAGTTCCACATTTTCCAAATTAATAAAATAATTATGCTTGTACTCAAGATAAATTTAGTGGTCTACGAAAAACTTTCATTTCCAGATGATTTTCCCAGACTGGTTTTCCACCTGCATGAGTCTCAGGTATTTTTTATTCACATGTGTGAGTTCTTGCATGGTAAGGAAATTATGAACTTTCATTCACTCTGATGAACTTAGTACATTAGTAAGAGTAATGTAAAGTGGTGCAGCCACTAGAGAAAACAGTAAGAAGGTTCCTCAAAAAATTACAAATAGAACTGCCAAAGAGTCCAGCGATTCCACTTCTGGGTATTCATCCAAAGAAAACAAAAACACTGACTTGAAAAGATATCTGCACCCCCATGTTCACTGCAGCATTGTTTACAATAGTCAAGATATGGAAAAACCTAAGTGACAACTGATGGATGAATAAATTTTTAAAAACTGGTTAGGAATCCGCCTGCCAATGCAGGGCACACAGGTTAGAGCCCTGGTCCGGGAAGATCCTGCATGCCACGGAGCAACTAGGGCTGTGCGCCACAGCTGATGAGCCTGCGCTCTAGAGCCGGTGAGCCACAGCTACTGAGCCTGCATGCCACAACTACTGAAGCTCGTGCGCCGAGAGCCCATTCTCTGCAACAAGAGAAGTGAGAGGCCCACGTGCCGCAACGAAGAGTGGCCCCCACTTACTGCAACTGGAAAAAGCCCACACACAGCAATGAAGTCCCAAGGCAGCCAAAAATAAATAGATAAGTAAATTAATTTAAAAAAATAGATGAAAAGCTGAACCATTGGTTACTTACAGTCTGAACAAAAGAAGGATGCCAAGCAGAGCTACACAGATGACTGTACTCGGGAGAGGATAACAAAAAGCTGGAGTTATGGTGGGCAGCTTATGTATGGTGAATGGGCTATGGTTAGCTGTGTTTCCTGGGCTCCCTGTGGATTGACTAATTTGAATAATTTCACTAGCTCCACAACAAAGAGCTGTCCCCAGCTGTCTGGTACCTGCACCTATGGCAATGAGGGTAATTTCATAGTGGCCCAGAGTGTGAGAGCCCAACCAGGGATGTGGTTGGACTATGAACTTCATTAGCTGCTCAAAAGGGGAACTGGCCAGTCCTTAGTTAGGGCCTCAAACCTGAGTCAAGACAGCATAAAACACACACACACAACTACATTACACAACTTTCTTTGATATAATCCTTAAAGTTCAGGTCTGCAAGGAAAAGTGGAGAGGAGAACAGAAATTGAGAAGTGGCAAAATTCTAATATATGAAGCTAGAGACAGTAAGATTTTCTGGTACATTAGATATAGAATGTGAAATAAAGCAAGAGGTCAGTGATAAACCCAGTGTTTTTTTGCCCCAACAATTAGAATGATAAAGCTGCCATCAAAATGAGGGAAGTCTGTGTGTGTGTTTGTGGGGGACGGAGGGAAATGTTTTTGAGGGTTCACATCAAAAGTCATCTTTGAAATATGGATTTTGAGATATGTATTAAGCCTAAAATGTCAACTGTCAACTAGATAATTTAACACAAAGGTCTGGAGTTTGGGTGAGATGTCTGTGCTGAAATTGTAAATTATTGGCTTACAGATGATATTTAACCTCATAGACTAGTTGGGAGGTGGGATCAACAAAAGGCAAGAGTATAAAGACAAAGATAATGAAGGACTGAGCATCCAGTGGGGTGGAGGATGGTGGAAGGGTTCATGTTAATGCATCAGGAAGAGGCAAACGAAGCGATGGAGACTGAAAAGCACTGGGAGTAAAAGCACAAAAGTAGGACCTTGGAAGCCAAATGGGAGGAAACATATCAAGAAGGAGGGATTATAAATTAGCTAAAATAAAAACTGATAACTTATCATTGGAATTAGCAAAGTGGAAATCACTGTTAAAGTTTATAAGAACAATTACATTAAATGGTGAAGTGTATGAAATCTTGATTTGGAGAGAGATCAAAAGAGAAGAGAAGAATTAGAGAAAGGCTACAGATAATCCATTTGTGTTTGTTTGCTTTTGAATAGAAGAACCAGAAAAAATAAAAATGAGGCCCTGGCTAGTTGCTTATTAATTTCTTGGTTGGTTTTTTTTTTTTTTTTTTTTTGCGGTACGCGGGCCTCTCACTGTCGCGGCCTCTCTCGTTGCAGAGCACAGGCTCCGGAGGCGCAGGCCCAGCGGCCATGGCTCACGGGCCCAGCCGCTCCGCAGCATATGGGATCCTCCCAGACCGGGGCACGAACCCGTATCCCCTGCATTGGCAGGCGGACTCTCAACCACTGCGCCACCAGGGAGGCCCTCTTGGTTGGTTTTAAAATGGGGAAATACCAGCATGAAATTACCAGCATGACGAAAACAATGAATCAAAGAGATAAAAAAAAAAAAATGATGCAAGGAAGGGGAAAATCCTCTATAGGTATCCACTATATGCATATTGAAATGACAAAAATTTAAGACAGATTAGTATTATAGCAAAAATTAGCCATGAGCCAACATGCTTTAGAAATGAGGAGGAATGACCCAATGTTGGTGGATTACAAAATTAATTAGAAATTGAGGAAATAGCAAATCAAGGCAAATGGCAAATCAAGGACAATATATAGGATGGTTTGTCTGGCATTTTTAATTGACACATCTTTTGTACAAGGAGGTGAAGTAGTTAGTTATGCATTTAACATGCAAAGGATTTAGATAGACATGAAAGAATAAGTTCTCTTTTAAGGTTATGACAAGTTGTGACTTAGAGTGTCTAAAATAAAGCAAAAATCTGGGATGTTTTAGGTTTTGTAAAAATTTTACAGTAAAGGAAACTACATTTCAGAAAGTATAATGAGTTAGCTTGAAAATGAGTTTTCAGATGGTTTTGGTGGAGAAGGACAAAGCAGTCAAGATAGAGGAATATGTTAAAGACACATAACAACATAGGCTTGCACTGCATAGAGTCTAGAGTTAAATAAGAATTAAGTTCACTATTTCATGTGTATAATGGGAATGAATGAAAATACCTCACTCCAAGTGTGTTATGTTCAGTGAAATGTTTTCTGAAGTCCAAAAATAACATATCTTCCTCAAAGGTGGAAGTAGAATGAGGAGGGGGAGGGGGGGGGGAGAGGGAGAGGGAGGATATGCTAAATGCCTACTGTAAGCCATTCAATTATCATGGCAAAGTTGAGAGGTAGATTTTGTTACCTCTTTATAATAAAGAAAAATAGAGACCCACATTATCTAAAAGGAGTAAACTCTAAACAGATTTTTATCTTAGATTATTTATTTGTTGTGTGGTTGATGAAAACTGAGTTTTAAAGTATATAGGTGAATGGGATAAAGAAAATAGGCATGAGCTTGAAGAGAGAGTGTGGCTAATGCAATAGAAGTATGAAAAGTAATCTAGTAAGATCATCTTTCATTTTCTTTAGTGGTGAACTTTAATAAGTATGGTAAAATTAATTGAAGTAAAAAAGTGGAATGGAATTATATATATATGTTTTTGGCCTCTATACTTTAGTTTTTTTTTTTTTTTTTTTTTGTGTGTGTGTTAAGCAGGCCTCTCACTGTTGTGGCCTCTCCCGTTGCGGAGCACAGGCTCCGGACGCACAGGCTCAGCGGCCATGGCTCACGGGCCCAGCCGCTCCGCAGCATGTGGGATCTTCCCGGACCGGGGCACAAACCCGTGTCCCCTGCATCGGCAGGCGGACTCTCAACCACTGTGCCGCCAGGGAAGCCCTATACTTTAGTTTTATATTAGCTTCATCAATAGGTTTTGGGAACACCTAAAAATCCATGCATATGGATTTTTCCCCTGTATTTCCTTTTTTACAGAAATTTATGCTCTGGCCAAAAGTCCATTTTCACTAATCTTCATTAAATATATGGGCAGAATGAATTAAATAGCTACATATAACAATTAGAGACCCAAGTGAGAAACTCTCAGTCTAAGCAAAACAGCACCTCTAAGCCCTCTGGTGTTCACAATGATCCCAACAGGACTACGTTACATAATTTTCATAAATTTCCCTCAATAAGTCAGTTTGGAATAGTTGAAAAGGCATATAAAAGAAGTCAATATTTAGATTTACTCAAAACAGTCCAGATTTAAGCAATCTCCATCAAATTACCCATGACATTTTCAACAGAACTAGAACAAATAACCCCAAAATTCATATGGAACCATAAAAGACCCAGAATTGCCAAAGCAATCCTGAGGAAAAAGAACAAAGCAGGAGGTATAACCCTCCCAGACTTCAGACAGTACTACAAAGCTACAGTAATCAAAATGGCATGGTATTGGCACAAAAACAGACATGGATCCATAGAACAGAACAGAGACCAGAAATAAACCCACATACTTATTGTCAATTAATCTTCGACAAAGGAGGCAAAAATACACAATGAAGAAAAGACAGTCTCTTCAGCAAGTAGTGCTGGGAAAGCTGAGCAGCCACATGCAAATCAATGAAGTTAGAACACACCCTCATACCATACACAAAAATAAATGCAAAATGGCTTAAAGACTTAAACATAAGACATGACACTGTAAAATCCTTAGAAGACAATGTAGGCAACACATTCTCTAACATAAATCATACCAATGTTTTCTTAGGTTAGTCTCCCAAGGCAATAGAAATAAAAGTAAACATAAACAAATGGGACCTAATTAAACATAAGCTTTTTTTTTTTTTCTTTGCGGTACGTGGGCCTCTCACTGTTGTGGCCTCTTGTGTTGCAGAGCACAGGCTCCGGATGCGCAGGCCCACTGGCCATAGCTCACGGGCCCAGCCACTCCGTGGCATGTGGGATCCTCCCGGACCGGGGCACGAACCCATGTCCCCTGCATCGGCAGGCGGACTCTCAACCACTGCGCCACCAGGGAAGCCCTAAACATAAGCTTTTGCATAGCAAATGAAACAATAAACAAAATGAAAAGACAACCTGCAGAACGGAAGAAAATATTTGCAAATGATACGACCAACAAAGTCTTAATTTCCGAATTATACAAACAGATTATACAGCTCAACAACAAAAAAACAAACAACCCAACTGAAAAATGGGCAGAAGAACTAAATAGATATTTTTCCAAAGAAGACATATGGATGGCCAACAGGCACATGAAAAGATGCCCAACACTGTTAATTATTAGAGAAATACAAATCAAAACTACAATTAGGTACCACCTCACACTGGTCAGAATGGCTATCATTAAAAAGTCTACAAACAACAAATGCTGGAGAGGGTGTGGAGAAAAGGGAACCATCCTACACTGTTGGTGGGAATGTAAGTTGGTGCAGCCACTATGGAGAACAATATGGAGGTTCCTCAAAAAACTAAAAATAGAGTTTCCATATGATCCAGCAGACCCACTCCTGGGCATATATATGGACAAAACTATAATTCAAAAAAATTACATACACCCCTATATTTTTAGCAGCACTATTCACAATAGCCAAGACATGGAAACTATCTAAATGTCCATCAACAGGTGAATGGTTAAAGATGTGATATACATACACACACAGAGAAACACAAGGGAATACAACTCAGCCATAGAAACGAATGAAATAATGCCATTTTCAGTTAGATGGATGGACCTAGAGATTATCATACTAAGCGAAATAAGTCAGAATGAGAAAAACAAATACCATATGATGTCACTTACATGTGGAATCTAAAGTATGACACAAATGAACTTATCTATGAAACAGAAACAGACTCACGGACATAGAGAACAGACTTGTGCTTGCCGAGGGGGTGGGAGCGGGATGGAGTGGGAGTTTGGGGTTATCAGATGCGAACTGTTACATACAGAATGGATAAACAACAAGGTCACCTATAATTCCCTGTATAGCACAGGGAATTATATTCAATATCCCTTAATAAACCATAATGAAAAAGAACATTTAAAAAAAGAATGTATATATATGTATAACTGAATCACTTTGCCGTACATCAAAAATTAACACAACATTGTAAATCAACTATTCTTCAATAAAAAGATAAATAAAAATTAAAAAATAGTCTTACTCCATTTCCTGTTAATAATCTGTGAGTTTGAGCAAATGGTTTAATTATTATAGTCCTTCATTTCCTTTCTTATTGAATAAAAAGAATAGGATTATTTTAAGCTTAAGTCTTTTCCCAATGCTGAGATATGGAATATATGGCCTTATTTTAGAGAGAAGTGTTAAGAGAAAATTATTTTTTCCTATGTACAGTTACTATTAAATGACATGTCATGAGTGACATACAATGAATGAATGACATAATGAAACTCAACAGAATGTATCAGTTTCTACAAGAGTTTTGTAAACATCATTTTATATTTACCAAAACACAGAAGAAATTCGAGAATTTCTTCCCTCTTAATAACTTAATAACATGTTGAGTTTGGAAAAGTAATTCATTCATTCAATCAGTAAGAAAATGAAAATTTAAAGAAAAAACTTTAAAAAGATAAAAAGAATAGGAGAAAACCCAATCCGTGATGAACTGTTTTATTTGTTTAAGAGGAAAGATACAGAAACCACCACCACAACAACAATTAAGAGTTCCATAAAGCTGTAAATCACGTGGCACACATGGCTACAAGTTATTTAATAATGCATACTGATTTACAAATGTGCACACACACACACACAGAGCTGGCACATTTAAATATATCAAGAAATAAAAACAACAAAAAAATTTGAATCTACAGATTTTAAACTTGCTTGATGAATGCTCTCCTAAAGGCTTACATAATACCCTTAAATTTTTTACATGTAACACTGTCTTTAGTGCTTCTTGCTTCAAGCTCAAAGAATTGCTGTAAGAGTCCTATTACACAGTAAAGTCGTTGTTCACAATTGAGCATATTTTCCTGGTTCATTTTAAGTGACTCATATCACCAAGAGATGTGTAATTTATTTAAAGTGGGTTTCAAACTTTCATCTGAAGAGTTGAATCATTACTTTTGCTCCTTGGTGGCAGTCATCTCCAAAATGGAAAATTTGTGTATCTGAGGCATCAAGCTGAAAAGCTTGTCAACAGAAACAAGACTTCCAGCTCTTAAACTGTTCCAATTCACTGACTGAATCCATAGACTAAAAACAATCTGAGCACAGGTCAAGAGTACTGCTGGCATTTTTATGGCACGTTCCACCACTGTGCTTACTCAATAGTAATGTCTAGAAGAGATGGCCAGAGCTCACTTGATAGAAAGCTCATGGTGAAGAAAATGAGAGGCTTCATGTAGCTGAGAGTAGAATAGGTATGTGTCAATCTCTCTGCTGGCACAAATAATTTCCATGTGGTGGATAATCTACTAACTACCTCAGAAAATGTGAGTTTTCAGAATAGCAGCAGGGATTTAAGTACAATATGACCATGGGTATCACAAAGAGAAATTGAAAAGCAATCTTTTATAGTACATCATAATGCTTTTCTGAGTAGCTCCATAGGAAAGTGGAAAATCTGAATTCATATAAGTGTACATACCTCATAACAATTATGATGGGGACCTTTTGCTTTGCTTTATGTTTTGCTTAGACTTATCTGACATAATCATATCTTCTCCAAAGTAATAAATATAAGCACTTTGTACTGCATACATTTCAAAAGGGTTTATTGGCTTAAGAGCTTTTTCCTTCTCTACTATAATTGTCACAGTTTTGAAGGATTAAAATTAGCAGTGATCACATTGGATTTCATATCTTTCAGAGTGACTTAATCCATAAAGCCTCAGACCTCAATTCATAAAACTTGGCTTTTTTATTACCTCCTCTATTTGCAAGCACTGTGAACTTGGGCAAGTAAAGGAAACTCTCAGTCTTGCTTATTTATCTGTAAAATGTGGACACATATATCCATTGTAATAGCTTTGTTGTTTTCGATGAAAAATCTCAAACGAAGAAAATGTCTTTGTAAATAGTCAAATGCAGGATATAAGAATGTATAGCAATGTAGGATATGAGGCTATAACACCTGTTACCCAATTTATTTCCGGATTGACTGAAGTAATTTAGCTGGCTAGGAGATGTCTTTCACTACTCCATAACCATCCCTCCCAGTTCTGCTCAGTCAAGAAAACCGAATTTAAAGAAAAACTTTTATTCAGTCAAGAGTAGGTAAATACTCATTGCCAGAAGCTGTAACTAAACTCCCAAACAAATTATATAGAAGAAATATTTGTATTATCAGCAGCAGTGTCCTCATCATTAACTCCAATAATAAAGAAAGAAGTTTACAATTTTGGATGCCTGTGAAACATAATTTTTAATTTGGTCAATCAAGGTATATATTTTTACAAGACTCTCTTCCTTTCTGACATTTTAAGTTACTGAATGGAAGAAGAAGAAGAACAACAAATAAAACAGGATACTATGCTCTATTTAAAATAAAACTAATTTATGAGAAAATATAATAGAGATATTTCTGCCCTAAATTATTGCACGGATATTTGTTATTTTTTTCCTTTAAAGGAAAAGAATGAGTAAGATATTAGCATAAAATGAAAATTTCCTTCTTTAAGATAAGCTGATATGTCCTTGTATAGCCCACAAGGTCCCTGAGGACAGAGGCTATAAACTTTTACTTCTTTATGACATCTTCAGAGATGAAATATTTCCTGTCTTGCAGTAGAATTAATAAATGAAAGAATGCTAAATACAATTAAGCAAACATGAAAAGCAAAGTGAGCCACTTAATGTATTTTGATTTTCTTATGATCTTGCATTATAAGACACACAGTGATGTCCTGGCAGGAACCAGGAATTTGTCCTGTTATCATATAACTTCTTATCTAGCACAATGCCTGCCTCTTACTGTGTTAAAATATGAGTCTTATTTTGGTGCATTTAAAAAACTGAATATAGCCATAGACCTCAATTCTTCATCCAGATTCCCTACTAGTACATTTTATGGCAGCATAAATTTTTCTAATTATGTCCACCATGATAAAACTGTCTGGGTCAATTATAGCAATTATGTGCTCTTAAACATTTTCTAGCACTTCAATGTCAGTGATGATCTGGTCAATACTTGTCTCCACACTAAACTCTATGCTTCATGATGGTAGCACAACTTTTCTCACAGTTTTATTCTCAGCATCTCTAGAGAATCTGACAGTATGAGAACGTCAGTAAATATTTGATGAGTTACTCAATGACTGACTTAAAAAATGAATGAGTTAACTTATTACAAAGTGCTAAGAGGGTTTTCCAACAAATATCAATAGAAAAAACAAATGTGATCTCCTTTTCAATAGGAATAAAACAGTAGATGCACTTCTTTTGGACTAGACTAAGGAACAAATATTGTCTAGCCCAACACGGTTTGTTGAGGAAAGAGACTAGTTGCAAAATAGCAGCTCAAGGCACTTCTGTGTCACTACATTTGCCCTGACAGAAGGTGCTGAGATATTTACTTCAGTCTCCGCTATTTCAGGCAGTCTGTCTTTGGCCTCCGAAAGAAAGGGTGCTTCCAGAAGAGGAGAGGTGTAAGTTAAATATCTTTAAATGTTGTCTGCCACTATCATTACCAGTCCTAGGAATAATAATTCTCTTTTTCTTGGCAGGTGAGTTTTTTTTCTCTCCTTTACGTTAAAGGATGATAACATTTATTTGCGATTGTAAATGAATGCTTTAAGTTGATGTCTTTTTTTCTTCATCTGAGAAAAAGTGAACTTTTCTATAGTGCATCAATATCTACCACTCTGAAACTATCCATACTGAAGGCACAAGAAAGTCATGGTGAGCTATGAATGATGACCACCTGCAAAGAAATGATAAGACTGTACCTTTTCTCTCTTTTCTTGGCAGGATCACTTTGCTGTGTTCTGACTTATGCTGAGTAATTGGAGTCAGTCAAATAGACAACCAGCTAATTTCCCTTTTCTCTGTCTTCTGAATGTAATACCCTCACATGCTTCAGAAGGAAATGTAACAATGTGGCTGTCATTTAAAATGAATCACTGACTGGTCTATAAAAATAGTACAAGAGAAATATGGAATTAATTTCAGAATGATACAGGTTCCTATATCCACCCAAACTTAAACTTTCCTAAGATCATTTTGGATTTAGTTCATTAGCTTTAATGGATAGATGGCAAACAGAAGAGCCAATTTGCGCCATCATGGAGCTTAATTTGAGTGGGTGGAGATGAACAATAAACTAGTAATCAAAAAGTAAAAATGATCATTTCCATTTGGGTCACAATCTGTAAAAGAAATAAAAATTGTGATGCAATAATGTTTAACTAAGGAATGGGGAGTTGCTACCTAAAATAAAAGATTAAAGTTAGTGAAAGTTTGGCATGATAGAAGAACAGAAGGGAGGCTAGAATAGCTGATGTAGACTGTGGGGAAGGGAGAATTACCCATGGTGATGAAGAGGTGGGCAGGAGCTGGACCAAACTGAACCGTACAGTCCAGTGCATATTAAACTTTAAAAGCCTGTAAGCAGGGAAAGGCTATGATCCAAACTATGATTTGTGATTGCTCTGTGGGGAAATAATTTTAGGTGAACAAGACTGAAAGTAGGAGACAAGAGGGCACTGCATTAAAAGAGTAGAGTTGACAGGGACAAGAGCTAGGGAAACAGTACTCAAAATGGAGAAAAGTTGAGATGCATGTTCAAGGTGGTACCAATAGGGGAATGAGGTAAGTAGGAACCAAGGTATTGGCTTGAGCTTTGGGGTGTGTAGCATTTGCATTCATTGAGAAGGAACAGTTTTTGCTCGATTTTTAGGGGTTGAAAATTGTGTTTCTTCATGACTATTTAGCATGCAAGCAGAGATATTTATTTTGTATTTAAATGCACCAGGCAGGATGAGGGCAGTGTCAAAGATACAAACTTTTAAAAAGTTTAGATATATTTTCTACCATGGTTGAGATTACTCTGGGAGAAGGCCTGGGTTGAGAAGAAGAAACAAGGATTAAAAACTTGAGATTTTGAAATTTTCATTTCAAACATGAAATGTTGCAAATAAAGTACAATTTATAAGGTATAATTCCTTCTTCCATGTTCTTACTCATTTTATCCTGCCTTCATTATCTTCCTTTTATCCGAAGAACTTATTTTGACATTTTTGCAAAGGCAGGTCTACTGGCAACAAATTCTCTGAGTTTTTCTTTCTGAGCAAGTCTTTATTTCTCCTTCACTTTTGAAGGATAATTTCACTGGGTACAGAATTTTCTAGGTTGGTAGTCTTTTTCTCCCAGCACTTTATTTCACTTCACTCTCTTCTTGCTTGCATGGTTTCTGAGAAGCTGGATGTAATTTTATCTTTGTTCCCCTATAAGCAAGGTGCTTTTATCCCGTCTGGCTTCTTTCAGAATATTTTTTTTATCTTTGATTTTTCTGTAGTTTGAAAGTTATATACCTAGGTGTGGCTTTTTTTTTTTTTTTTTTGGTTTTATCCTGTTTGGTGTTTTTTGAGTTCGCTGGATCTGTAGTTTGCTGTTTGACATTAATTTGGGTAAATTCTCAGTAATTATTGTTTCGAATATTTCTTCTGTTCCTCTCTCTCCCTTCTCCTGCTGCTATTCCTGTTATGTGTCTGTTATACCTTTCGTAGTTGTCCCACAGTCCCTGGATAGTGCTCTGCTGTTTTCAGACTGTGTCTTTACGTTTCATTTCTCCAGGTTTCTAGATTATATTCCCTAGCTCAGAGATCCTTCCCTCAACCATGTCCAGTCCACTAATAAGCCCATTAAAGTCATTCTTGATTTCTGTTACAATAGTTTTGCAATCTAGCATTTCTCTTTGGTTCTTAGGATTTCCATCTGTCTGCTTACATTGCCTGTCTGTTCTTGAATGCTGTCTACTTTATCCACTAGAGTCCTTAGTATATTCATCATAAGTATTTCATATTCTTGGTCTCATGCTTTCAACAACCCTGCAGTATCTGTTTTTTCTCTTCAAATTGTGTTTTTGCCTTTTGGTATGTGTTTTAATTTTTTCTTGATAGGACTACATGAGGTACTGGGTAAAGGAACTGCTGTAAATAGGCCTTGATAGTGTGGTGGTGAGGTGTGGGGGGAAAGGGAAGCATTCTATAGTCTTTAATTAGGTCTCACCCTTTTAGTTAGTAAGCTTGTGCCTCTGGACTGAATTTCACAAGAATTTCTCATGTTTTTTTCTCCTTCTTTAGGTGGGACAGACCGGCTAGAGTGGCCCCAGAGCTGGGTATTTTCCTTCCCCAGGTCAGTTAGGTTTGAAAATACCCCATCACTTCAGGCTCTGGTTAACTTTTTACAAGGCAGGTCTTGTTAAGAAGAAAGGGTGCTCTGGTGTATTTCAAAATGCTTGCTTTTCCCCTACCTCTACCAGAGGCCTGAGGGGATTTTTCTGTGGTACTGTGGGAGTGCGGTTAAGGTTCTGGAGGTAAATCTTACAATACTGTGGGGTCCCCTACAACTGGGCCTCCCTGTAGCCTCTGCTCTCCGAGCTGTCCACACCGAACCTCCAGCAATTCATCAAGCAGAGGTCGGGGTTTGCTCTCCCGGCACAGGCCTTATTCTCCTGGTAGTTTCTGCTCAAGTAAGCTGGGGCTCCCTGTATTCACCTGTCAGCCTCTCGGAATCGTCAGTCTCTCCAAATTGTCAGTTTCTCCAACCTTGGGGGCAGTGGTTTTCCCTGCATTCTCTCCTGTCTCAAGGATCCAAGAAGAGTTGTTGATTTTCAATCTCCTCAGCTTTTTACTTGTTAGTAGGGCAGAGGGGTGACTTTTGGGTTCCTTACATGTGGAACCTGATCGTTATTATTATTTTTTTAAGGGAATTTTTTTTTTTAATTTGGGGGAATGTACAAATGGCAGAAGTTTCTGGTCCAGACTCATTTAAACTATTCCAAAGTGAGGATGCCCATATATGTACATCTCCTCCAGGTAAAAAGAGATAAATTTGTATCACACTATGAAATGTAGTAATTCAGCTGTTATTAGAGCTGTTAATGGATTATAATAAAACTGTCTGCCCCTTGAACGCAGCACAGGCACTAATACATTATAATAGTTCACTTTCATTAAGAGACAAATTGACATTAACTTGGTAAATTTTGTCAATATTCTATACTTATTTCTAATTTCCAGATATTATTATCTGTATTAAAATGCTCATTCCACTCAAAGGGCAGCAAGTCCTACCTTGAAAGAGTTACTCATGCATTTAAATCTGTTCTGCTGACTGTCTACCCATAATTCTGAGCAATTATCTAACTCTGCTAGCCATAATTATATAACTACATCAATTTCACTTTTTTCAACAAGTATTGCATATTAGGCTTCTATAGGAAATCAGTCTGTATGTATCTCTATATAGTATCTCTATAGCCATCTTGGTTTGAATACCAGCTTTATTGCTTAAAAGTTATATATCTTTGGGCAATTTGTTTAACTTCTATAAGCTTTAATTCCATCACCTTTATAATGGCGATTGTAATAACAGCATGTACTTCATCGGTTATTATGAAGCTCAATGAGATAATGCAATTAAAATATTAAAGTGTTTAGCAATGTTTCTGTCATATAGGAAGAACTTGATAAAGTCATTGCTTTTATTAAAAATATATAGAAGAAATATAATAAACTGTTATTAATAAATGCATATACATTTGATAACAATATACCACTAAAGAGATTTTACTTCTTCCCCAAGAAGTAGGAAATTATTGTAAGCATTTATTCAAGTGGTTGAAATAGTAAACATATTTGCATTTTCAGATCACTTCGAGATATTTGAGAATTGATGATATTGAAAGATTAATGTCAATCAGACCAGTGAGAAACAGAAATATACAAACACAGAAGAGTAATGATTAAAAAAAAGAAGAAGAAGAAGAACCTAGATGTAATGGGGATAAAGTTGATTGTCTCCAAAAGCAAGGTCTGTGCTTAAAATGAGCCTGCTTGGTTTTCTTTGTGGCACATATCATGGATCTTTTAGTAAGAAATAACAATTCAGAAGTCTATACTATTTTACAGCCTCCGAGGGTAAATTTGTCATTGCACAACATGATGTTTCTGTGTCCCATCTAACTTCACTGTCATTAATTGAAATTCCTCCCCAAATCCTGCAGACAGTAGTTGCCATCAATAAACTTTTGAAATGCTTACTTTATATTTACTCTTTTCCTTTGACTTATGATAAACTTAGGAAGAGTCTGTTATGGAATGTTAGGCAAAATCCATTTTATGTCAGATGCCATGAAGAACTTTCCCACCATAAATACTACAAAGGATAGCATGTAAATTCATACACTTATAGGGGTTGTTCAAACAGAAACTAAAAGATAAGTCGTTAGATGTATAATTAAAATCATCTTCCATACAATAAAGATGCATTTTAAACTGTTAGATAAAGAACAAAATACTAACAGGATATCAGTCTGATATTATTTACTGATTCAAATGTACCAACATAATATGATTTTGTCTAAAGATATACAGCCAGAACAATTTTGTATATACTGTTTTTAATCTATCAAAAAGCTCTGAAATCTAAATAAGTAAATTAAAAACTCCACAGAGACAATGAAAGAGAAACTTAAAAAGAGAGATAAGAAAGAGAACTAATTATTATTGACCATATGGTTTTGACAGTTGTTATGCTAGGTATTTTATTTATTTTTTCTCAGTCCTCAAAACACATCTACTAGGTAGGAAACATTATTCAGATTGGTCGCATAACACAATTTGTAAATGGCAGAGCCAGCATTTAAACTCAGTTATCTCTGACCCTACAACCTATGTGAAAAAAGTAGAAATGATGGGTAGTAGAGGTAGGTATTATTATTATTTTTTCTGTATGTCACATACTAATAGACATGTAGACACAGTATTAGAATAATAAAAAGAAAAAGTAACTTGTGAGAGACCAAAAATATTTTACAAACACTAAATCCCACTAAGGATGTCATAGGACCATGTGTATATTAGCTTTAGATCATTTTACAGATTTGTTTTGATTGGCAGAGTCTACAGACATTACTCCGGAGCTACATTAAAAGTACAATTATCTTAATGTGATCGTTTTCAATCTCAATGCGGTTTATGCATGAAAATATCTAACCCTAATAACCTTTTCTTCTCTATATTCATATTTATGTAGATCTTAGAAGAATAAGGAAGAGGGTAAAATATTCAGGTCAGGAGAAGGAAGAATAAATTATGTTTAAGATAATAGGTTTTTGAATTAGACATACCTGTCTTTTACTCCTAGCTCTGCTGAGATTAAGTGTGATCCTCTAAAATGATTCTCCTGTCTTATTTACTCATCTGTGTAATACAGTGATATTATTGCCACTTTAAATTTGTTAGGAGGATTAAATGAATAAAAAGAACACAACACAGTGACTAATAAATTAGTAAATACACAATGCATGGAACCCAGTGTTTGGATATTTGACTGCTGACAGCTTTCATGCTCCATCCCTCCTTCTTCGCCTTTGCTCATTATCTGGGTCTGCTTATGAGAAAGTGGGATGCTCCCCCTTTTGGCTCAAGCATAGGTTCCAAAAACACAAGCCCCTGCTAAGACACAAAACCCCTCCTCCCAGGCCCCTAACCACAAGCCAATTTCCTTTCCTTCTCAAGTCATTTTCAGGGCAACTTGGTAAGTCTCCCAGCTCTCCTCAGAAAACTTCATTAGGTAACTAATAAATCTTTTCATACGGTATTGTGTGTGTGGCTCCATCAGCCTCAAACTCCAAATTAAATTTTGGGTGGAGGTCTCTCTCACCTCTGCAGAATGGCAACAACAGAGGTGTAGGTTTATATGTATTTCTATTAAATTTTAGTTATATCTTATCCATTCATTTATTAATTTACACGCTCCACCAATCTTGTGGAGAATCTACTCTTTGTAGATACTGACCTAACACTCTGTTTGCCATGGTTAAGAAAAAAAAAGAAGCAGCACATCTTCTGTCCTCATGGAATGCACAGGTTAGTAACTGGATAATATAAATAACAAAATTACAGAAAAATATTTAATTAGAAACTGTAAGATGGACTAGCAAAAATGTAAGATGTTGGTGGGGGGAGGGATGAATTAGGAGTATGGGATTAACAGGAACTACTATATATAAAATAGACAAGCAACAAGGATTTACTGTACAACACAGAGAACTATATTCAGTATCTTTTAATAACCTATAATGGAAAACAATCTGAAAAAATATATATGTAACTGAATCACTTTGCTGTACACATGAAACTAACACAATATTGTAAAGCAATTATACTTCAATAAAAAAATATATAAGATGTTATTAGATTTTATTATTCAAGGAAATTTACTGCTCTAAGGATGCCAGAGAAGGATTTTTCTCAGCAAGTAAGTGTTTAATTTAAGACATGAATGATTAGTAGCAGTTTCACAAGGTTTGTGGATCTAAGGTTAGTGACAGGAGGAGGAGGAAAGGCGTTTCCAACAGAAAGAGCAGCATAAATAAAGCTCCGGATGGGGGTTGTGGTGGGTGAGACAATTATCTTTAAGATTTCATTAAAAGGCTCCTGAAAGTCTAGTGTGGTTCTGATGTAGTGTGCAAGTGTGCAAGCAGTACAGAGAAAACAGGAACAGAAGAGTAGATATGTGTCTGATCAGGAGGGTCCTCTCAATAAACATATAACTAATAACTTATTTTTAAAGTGTGCACATTTAGGAAGATATGTGAAATTGGCAATGAAATGGCGTGTGGGCACACACCACAAAGACATATATAAGGTTAGAGTTAGTTTTGATTTGTTTGTTTTCTTTTTTTAAAATTTTCTTTTAAGGCATGCTCGAAAGGAGAAGAAATTTTATTTCAGAAAAGCAGCTCTGATTTCTTTGCATTCCTTACTGCGAAAAATTAACATTCTCCAAAAAACGAAGAGAATTTTTAAACTTCCAATTTAATCTAGGAAGATGTGAAAAATTATTTTTTATGGAAATGACATTGAGGAAAAAATAATGAATTCCAAAAGTAGTGGTAAAAATAAAATAAAATAAATGGAAGCTGATTTGATATAAATGTCTGCTCTGCTTGACAGCGATTCAGGTTCAGATCACAATGAAACTAAGGAGACACAAATAGCTTCATCTAACACCAACTAGAATACAAGACATACAAGAGAGTGCAGAGCACGAGCGTGGTCAGGTTCTCACGACTCCCAGGAATATCATCCAATATTCCCACTTGATAATTTGGAATTACATGGTCAAATTGGAATAGAAACTGAATGACCTCAGCTATTTTATATTCCCATGACTGAAGATAAAGAGACGATAGATAGGTAAACAGCTAATGATCAGGTGGTAGGCAGCCTCTAAAATGGCTCTCAGTAATCACCGACTCCTATCTATGCCCTTGTGTAATCCACTCCCTTGCATGTGAGTATTGATTCACTCGTAAGGAATAAATTATAAGAAAAATGGTAATAAAAAACTAACTTCTTTCATGCCCTCCCTCTTTTGCTCTCACTTGCTCTGACAGAATCCATCTTTTATGTTTAGCTGCTGAAAGAGTGAAGAACTGAATTCTTCCAACAATCATGTTTGATTTTGGAAGAAAATATTCCCTTAGTTGAATCTTGAAATATGTACATTCACAGTCAACATCTTGATTGCATCCTTGTGGCAGATATTGAGCCTAAAGACTAAGCTAAGCATTACCTAAATTTCTGATCCGCTGAGAAACTGAGAATTTACAAGTGTTTATTGTTCTAAGACACTAATTTATTACTTGGCAACAGAAAAATAATTCACAACATAATTTTGATATGAAAAGCCAGATCATTGTAATAAACGCTGACAGGTGAAGAGATTAGACATAAAAACATCCTGAACTATTATTTTCCATGGAAGGAAGTCCCTAGTAGGTATTTATTCTTAACAGTGATAGAGTTACATTGTTCTATTGTTTCTGGTATATTTAGCAGTGAGGGAGAGTGAAAAGTGTTCCGATCACTTGATTATGTTGTTTTATATTTGTCATTTTTATCTGTTATTTTTAAGAATTTACTTTTAATATTATTAGGCTATATATGGATGTGAATTTGACATATATTATAGGTTGGAACTAAAATCTCATGTCATTCTTCAATTCTGGAAATTTCTCACCACTTAAAATTTTAATTACTTGATCTCAGTTATTTATTATATTAATTGGTTATGATAATATTTGTGTGTATATTTGGTTATTAAAAATTGTGCTTCATATATATTAACTTTCATAATTTTATTTTATCTCATTATAGTTAATCCTGATTTCCTCAGACCTAACCTTCCAATCACTAATTCTGTCTCCAACTGTGTATACCATATACCATATTTTTAAGTTTATCTAGTTATAATTTACATATTATAAATTTAACTTCTTTAAAGCATACAATTCAATGCTTTTTAGTATATGTACAGAGTTCTATAACCATCACCATGATCTAATGTTAAAACGTTTATATTACCATAAAAAGAAACCTCATGTCCATCAGAGTTCACTCTATATCACCACCACTAGCCCAAGGCAACTAAACTATTTACTGCCTCTATAGATCTGCCTAGTGTCTACATTTCATATAAATGATATAATACAATATATGGTCTTCTTTCTTTTACATAACGTGTTCAAGATTCATCCATGTTGTAGCATGTTTCAGCATTCTTTTTAATCACCAAATAATATTCCATTGTAAAGATACACAATATTTTCCTACACATTCACCAGTTGACAGACAGGTAGACTACTACAAATAATGCTGCTATAAACATTTATGTTCATGTTTTTGTGTGGACGCATTTTCATTTCTCTTGGGTATATTCCTAACAATGGAAAGGCTGGGTCGTGTGATTACTCTGTGTTTAACTTTTTGAGGAAGTATCTTCCTAAGTGGCTGTGCCATTTTACATTCCCACCAGCAATGAACTAGGGTTCCAATTTCTCTGCATCCACACCAACACTTCTTATAGAAAATTATTAAAAAATCTAAAAATTATGTGGGTGTGAAGTGGTATTTCATGTTGGTTTTGCTCTTCATTCCTCTAATGACTAATGATGTTGAGCACTTTTTTATGTTTTTATTGAACATTTATATATAGCCTTTGGATAAATGTCTATTCAAATCATTTGCTCATTTTCAATTAAGTTATTTGCTATGTTACTATTTATTTGTAAGTGTTCTTTATATACTATGGATATGAATCTCTTCTTAGATATACACTTTCAAATATATTTTTTCCCATTCTCTAGGCTGGTACTCTTTTCAGTACATAAGTTTTAAATTTGATGAAGCTTAATTATCTATTTTGTTATATTTTCACTTGTGCTTTTGGTGTCCTATCTAAGAAACTATTGCCTAACTCCAGGTCACAAAGATTTACCCCTATGTTTTGTCCAAGAGTTTCTTTTTGTTGTATTGTTTTTTTAACATCTTTATTGGATTATAATTACTTTACAATGGTGTGTTAGTTTCTGCTGTATAACAAAGTGAATCAGCTATACATATACATATATCCCCATATCTCCTCTCTTTTGCGTCTCCCTCCCACCCTCCCTATCCCACCCCTCTAGGTGGTCACAAAGCAGCGAGCTGATCTCCTTGTGCTATGCGGCTTCTGCCCACTAGCTATCTATTTTACATTTGGTAGTATATATATGTCCGTGCCACTCTCTCACTTCATCCCAGCTTACCCTTCCCCCTCCCCGTGTCCTCAAGTCCATTCTCTACGTCTGCATCTTTATTCCTGTCCTGCCACTAGGTTCTTCAGACCCTTTTTTTTTTTTTAAGATTCCATATATATGTGTTAGCATATGGTATTTGTTTTTCTCTTTCTGACTTACTTCACTCTGCATGACAGTCTCTAGGTCCATCCACCTCACTACAAATAACTCAATTTCGTTTCTTTTTATGGCTGAGTAATATTCCATTGTATATATGTGCCACATCTTCTTTATCCATTCATCCAAGAGTTTTACAGTTTTATATTTTAAATTTGGGCCTATGATCCATTTTGCAAGTTTTTTTTTTGTGTGTGTGTGTGTATGTGTGTGTGTGTATAAAATGCATGTGTATCTATCTGTTTGTCACAGGACCATTTGTCAAAAAGACTTTTGTCTTCTCACTGAACTGTGTGGTCAACACTGTCAAAAATCAACAACCAAAAATGTGAGAGTTTATTTCTAAACTCCCAATACGTTGTGCCACACATATCGATGACTATAGCTTTTTAGTAAGATTTGAAATCTCTACCATAATATTTAACCGCCATGCTAAAAATTTCTATTATAAATATTATATATTATTTAAACTAAAATTTTATTTCCAGTATTTTTTCATATACATCTCTTATTATTTTAAAGTCCAAATTTGCTCTATTTTTTCCATGTTCATTAGTGTATTTTCTCTTTCACTGAGTATGTTTCACTTCTTTTCCTGAATTGTACTTCAACAAATGCCTAATTTTTTTTTCTGTATACTTATATGTGTAATTTATATTGTATGGATTCCTTAATTGTGCTTGGTTTGTGAAATACTTCTTATCTGGCAGTTGGTTCTATTATGATCTTATGGAAATCACTGGTTCTAATCTTTACCTCCTTGGTATTATAAATGTGGGTACTTCATCCAGAATCTGGAATAGAAAGTACTGCTTATAGCAAGGTATGCATGGTTCTCTTTCAGGTTATGATCCACAGAAGTTGAAGAGATATTGTTTAGTATTCCATCATCAACATGTCATAAGTTTGCAGCTTTTATATTCAGTTGCAGAGATGTAGGCACCTGCTTTACATGTTGCCTTGATTCATTAGTTCTGCAGACAATAAAACCCCAAGCCATATATCATGTGTGTTTCTCTGGGGCTCACACTTTTTAACTCATTTTTTTCATTTCTCACATCATAATACTTTCTTGATTTCAATATTAACAATGCATTATTGTGATTGTATTTATTAAAATTGTTTATTAAATTTATTATGTGATTTAAGTTTATTAAAATTAACCAATTTTCATATAATTAAAGATGAACTTCAGTAAAAGTTTAAATAAATGGATATTATTTATATGCCATTATTTGTTAAACACAAAAAATAAATGAATAACTTTTTCTCTTGTTAGATTATTTTAGACATGAAATAAGCAGTCACTGGCTTTTTTTTCCTTTCTGTTTCTCTTTTGTCTAATTAATGAAATTTGAAAATAGACTTTTTAACTTTCAGGATAACAGTGTGTGTGTGTGTTTGTGTGTGTGTGTGTTAAATTGACTTCTAAATATAGTTCTCATTACTGTGGGAGTGCAAGAAAGAATAGGGATGATTATGGGACACAATTTCTTCTGTGAGACGCATATCAATCTTGCTCTTTAAGAGGAAAAATCAGATGTAAAGATAGCTGGACAGTATAAGAAACCTCACAAATTATTTTAAAGTTAGTTACAGGTATTGTAGATAAGTTAGAGGGGATGCTTACTTTTGATAAAGTGTCCTCAATTGGATACATTTTCTGTCTATCCAGTTTTCTTTCTCTGTTTACAATATTTTATGGAAATTGCAAGATACACATTAAATTTATAGCACAGAAACAGGTGTAGGCCACAAGGATCATCGGTTACTCCAAGCAGCAGGGCTGTCTAGCTCAAAACTCTAAGACTAAGCCAAGGGAGGATAATTTAACTTTATAAAGCAGAACAAAGCCTCGGGGAGAAAGAGTATTTTGCTGAGAAAGCAAAATCATGTAAGATTCTAGGTGGCCATTTATTCAGACTTGTTCAGAAAACCAAGTAGTAGCTCTTCCTAGCTTAGTGGACACTAGCTTATCCCTGTTTGACACCATGTATCTCAACTGATGCTCCAGCGCATCTCCTTACTCTCCCTACCACCTGCTCTGGTGTTCTGGTCTCACACCATCATGACCCCTAGATTTAGTCTCATTGGCAAGGGCCGCCAATAAACTCACATTGAGCTCTACAGCTTCTGCTGCTTCAGGTAATTAATGGCACAGTGATGCCATTTCCTACATGTCATAGATCATGTGTCTTGGCTCACCTGATGCAAGTTCCCCAAGGCATGAAATTATGTGCAATTACTTTTTTTTATGCCGCGTGAGAACTAATGTGGTAGTTTGCAAATAAGTTATTTCATCAAATAGTTGATAATTGAGTGCATAGTCTTCCTTTTCAGAGAAAATAGTATAGGTCTTATATTTAGAATCTAAAGAGGAAGTAGCTATTTTTGCCATGTGGATGAAGCCCATTATCATACCTACATTAAATCATTGATTTTTCTTTTTTTTCTGGTGTGTTTAATTTCATTTTCCAATTTTTGATGCCAGAATACAGAAATACAACTAATTTTTAAAACTAGACCTTGCTACAATTGTTAGTTTTAGTAGATGTTTCAGAGACCTCAGGATTTCTACAGATGTGTTTGTGTCACCTGTGAATAAAGAAAGTTTTACTTCTTCCTCTCAAACATGTATGCCATTTTTTTTCTTTTTATTAACTTACTGTATTGTCTGGATCCTCCTGATAAATGTTGAATAGAAATGGTGAGAGGAGATATTTTTGCCTTTTTCCTGCACAAAGGGAGAACATTTCACTTTTTCATCATTAAAAATGACTTTAGTTGTAGGACTTTCACAGATAAACTTTTTTCAGGTTGAAGAAATTCCATTCTATTCCTTTTTTTTGAAAATAGCTTTTTTTAAAATATGAAAACATGTTGAATTTTAAAATGCCTTTTCTGCATCTATTAATATGGTCATATGGTTACTTTAGTGTATTACACATTGAATTATTTCGATTGACTTTAAAATGTGAAAATGAGCTTATGTTTTTTGTATAAACTTATGGTCATGAGGTATTACTAGTATATTTATTGCTGAAATCAATGTGACAACATTGTATAAATCATTTTTCTGCTTACGTTAATGAGGCATAATGATAAAATTTTTACTTGTAATGTCTTTCTTTGCTTTTGGAATCTGGAAAATGCTAGCCCCATGAAATGCATATGGAAGTCCTTTCTCCTCTATATTTAAAAGAATTTATGTAGCACTGAAAATATATCTTCTTTAAATACTTGATAGAATTCAACATTGAAGATATCTGCACCTACAGTTTTCTTTGGGTAATATTTTTATATTTAAAATTCTATCCTTTTAGTATATACAGGACTGTTCAAATTCCCTAACAGCTGTATTCAGCTGGTGGATTGGTTGTGGTTGATTGATCTATTATATCTCACTCACATATTTGTGGCCATAGCTGGCATGTTTGAAATGGTTGGGCTCTCTCTTCAAGTAATCTGTTATCTTGGGTTTCTTCACAGCATTGTGATCTCAGGGTTTCAACAGAATGATAGCAAAAGCTTTAAAGTGTTTGAATATTTAGAATCAAGTCACACAATCCCATATCTGTGTATTCATTTAGGGAAAAGCATGTCACAAGACCTAACCACATTTAAGGAGAGGAAAAATAGACTCTACCCCTTGATGGGGGGTCAGCGGGGGGGGGGTGTCTACAAAGAATGTGGCTGTGTTTTTTACCACTGCATTCTCTCTGATCACAATTTTTAATTTATATGTAAAATTAATTCAAATCTTACCAAGACTCACAAAAGACTAATAATTATGGTATCTGGCTCAAAGCTAGGATCTTGTGGTTTACATTTGGCCTGAACACCGAGAAGGCCCTTTTAATGGCTCATCTTGACTCCTAGTCTTAAGAAATAGAAAGACAATTTATATTCCCCTTACTTCACCTCAGTCATTTCCACTATGAGAAGAAAAGAAAGCGCATAATGTCCACCGGATGGTAGCTTCCCTGAAATCCAGTCAGTCACATGCCACCAGTTCTCTGATTCTGGGTGCAGTGACTATCCCTTGATTAGTTATAATTCTGCTGTCTGAGTGTGGTTTCATAACAATCTATTTTCTCTGCTCTCAGTTCTACCCTTGGAAATGTCTTTCCTGTGCAATGAAAAATGGCCCATGTTTACATTTGAAAATCTCACGAAGACTGCTTCCTGCCTATAGAAAATAGAGGCCCTTTTAGTTAAATCTGATTCATCTCTCTTAACAAGTTTGTGTTTTTCTTAGAAATGTGACTGTGGTTTACTGCATGACCCTTAAAGCCACATTCATAATTCTTCTCAGCATAGACCTGTGGCTGCTTTGGGTAGAGTGTCAGATTGCTGTGGGACAACGTCCTTATGAGTCTTAGAACCACTTGTCTCTAGCTGAGAGGGTTCCAAGCATCATCTTAACTTTTTCTGAGATATTTACAAAAGTCTTACAGTCATACCCTTAATTTGATCTTCACCTTAAGGCTGTTTTATACAATACTTGAATCTTTTGCTAGCTTGAGAGCCTGGGCATTAGGATAGTTTGGTTTTATAGCAGATCATGCTCTTGTCTCTCAATACATTCTCTAAATTCTGCATGTTAACTAAACAGTTTCCTTCTTTGGGTTCATATCTTTCTTTCCATATTTTACCATATGCAAGTAAATGAAAAAGCCAGTTTTCAGCATTCTACCTGGAAATTGCCTTAATCAGATTCACAACTTCATTGGGATGGGCTCTATCTTTCAAGTTACCAGGCAATTTGGTTCTGCCACTGCACAATACTCATTAGCTTTTTCAGCCTCTAATTGAAATTTCTTTTTTCCTTAAGCATCCCCTCACCACCCTTTCAGATTCCTGTGACAGCTGATGCCAACACCAGTTGGTTTAATTTTTTTTTAATGGCGGCTTCTTGTGTAATAAATCACCCCATACCTGATGGCTCAAAACAACATGTTATTATTTATTACAATTTAGTGGGTTGGCTAGGCAGTTCTTCCACTGTTTCTTTTTGCTGTACATTGAAGGTATTTATCTCATTTGCTGAGTCTCTTCAATTTGGAAATGCTCAGTCATCCTTACTTCAAATATTCCTTCTGAGCACCTCTCTATCCTCTCGTGGGACTAAAATTTCTCACATATTAGACATTCTGACCAGGTACTACCTATCTCCTTCCGTGTTTTCTTTTTCCCCCCATTCTTTTTCTCTTGTACTCTGTCCTCTGCCTTCATTGTCTCAAATTCAGTATTCTGTTGTGTTCTGCTTGTTGTCCATCTAATTAATTGGTAATATTGCCCTTCAGATATACAGTGCTGATTTTATATATTTATAGATTCAAATTAGTGTTAAAATTCTACATTTTTTACCTCTATCTTATATTTTCTTTCTCTTTTTTAGACTCTAATCATAATTATATTGTCTGCTTTACTAACCCCAATACTTTGATGATGTCTGGGTATGCTTTTATTGTTAAGTGTTTGTATACTAAGCTCAGATCTACCTTTATTTTTGCATTATATTGTTATTGTATATTGGCTCTTGTAGATGCTCATTGTAATTTTTTTTTAATTATGTCACATTGCTCTAAAACTTATTTCTAAAGCAAGCAGGTAAATTGCTTGCAGATCACCTTGACACTGTCAAGTCTTGGTGGTGTTTGTTAATCTTTGCTGATGTAGGTCTGTTTTAGTTTTGCCCGTAGTCATGGGATGCAGCCTTTGTTTCTAAGATATGCTTCTTCTGTTGGTTAATTTGTGTGTCGACTTGACTGAGCCATGGCATATCCAGAATTTGGTTAAAAATCGTTTCTGGGTGTGTCCTTGAGGGTCTTTCTGGATAAGATTAACACCTGAATCAGTAGAATGAGTAAAGTGGATTGTTCTCCCCTGTGTGAGTGAGACTCATCCCATCTACTGAAGGCCTGAATATTACAGGTTGAGTAAGTAAGAATTCTTCCTCTCCGTAAGTCTTCAACCTGGGCTATCAGCATCCTCCTGCCTTCTGACTCAGACTGAAATTTACACCATTTGTTTTCCTGACTCTCAGGCCTTCGATTCAGGCTGGAACTAAACCATCAGCTCTTCTGGGTCTGCAAATTTCTGGCTACAGAGGTTGAGACTTCTTACCCTCCATAATCACATGAGCCGATTTCTTACAGTAAATCTCTTTATATTTATTATATATCCTATCGGTTCTGTTTACTTGGAGAGCCCAGACTATGCCTAGTATCCCAGGCATGTCCATTTTAGTGCCTACATTGAAGACACATAGTTCTCATCTTGCACACCTCATGTTGGTTGAGCTCAAAGTCCAATTTTGTCTCTCAATCACCAGGAGGACTCTGAAATCTCTTACTGGATCTCTAGCTTCACAAACAAGTATTCTGAAATAAGTCTTTGGGAGCACTGAACATGTATGGAACTGAGAGAAATAATAATGTAGATTTTGAGGGATTTCTTTTTTGCTGCTATACTCGCTCTAGAAACTTGCACTCAGCAATTCAAACCATGATTATATTCTCCACCCAGAGAGAGCTGCCCTCTGCTTTTCCATGATTTCCCTGTGCCACTGTTTGGAAATACGCCTGAAAAACTGGGATTTCCAAGTTGAAACTGATTACTATTTAGCTAGATTACTAAATGAATATATGAATCTTTTTATACTCTACATTTTTGTCAATAATCAAATTAAAAAGTCTATGAAGACTTTTTGTTGTAAAGTGAAGAATTTGGTCTCAACCAGAAAGAAAAGGTCTAGGCTTGGTCCCATGTCCTGGGAGGTAACCTCTAAACCCTTGGAATTTCCCCACTGATAGGAGTGTCTATTATTTATGGATCACACCTGATAGTGATAGGAGGTGGCTCATGGTAGGCTCCCCAAGTATGTAATGTCATTTCAACCTCTACTAAGTTGGGGAGCTGGAGACTGAGTTCAACCAAATGGCAAATCAACCAATCAACCATGACTATGTAGTGAAAATTCAGTAAAAACTCTGGACCTCAAAGATTGAATGAGGGACTTCCCTGGTGGTTCAGTGGTTAAGACTCCGTGCTCCCAGTGCAGGGGGTCCAAGTTCGATCGCTGGTCAGGGAACTAGATCTCACATGCTGCAACTAAGATCCCACATGCCGCAACCAAAGGAGCCTGCATGTCACAACTAAAGATCCCACATAATGCAATGAAGACCCAGCACAGCCAAATAAATAAATAAATAAATACTTTAAAAAAAATTTGAATGAACTTCCCTGGTTGGCAGTACTCTGTGTATGTAGTCACACAGTATGTCTAGTGGTAGATAATGCTGTCCATGACTCCATGGAAGAGAATGACCAGAAGCACCATGTTTGGTCCTTTCCTAGTCTCTTCCCTTTGCATTTCTTCTTTTGGATGGCTCTAATTTGTACCTTTTCTCCATAATGAATGTATCCATAAAAATGAGGTTTCAGTAAGTACTGTGAATCTTTACAGCAAATTATGAAATCTCATGGGAAACCCCTGAATTTGCTTTTGCTTTGAAAAGTCTCAGCAGTTTGGCTAATGCCATGAAATGAGTCAGAATAATGTGGCAGCAAAATATTACCAATTGCAGATCTTGAGTTCTATATGCAGAGAAATTATCCCTCAAAAGTGAAGGAAAAATGAAGACTCTCTAAGACATACAAGAACTGAAAGAAATCACTAACAGACCTGCCCTGTGAGAAATGTTAAAAGAAGCTCCTTAGGGAGAAGAAAAATAATCCAGGTCAGAAACTTGGATCTACATAATGAAAGAAAGAATATTGGAGAAGGAATAAATGAAGGTAAAATATAATATTTTATTTCCCTTATTCTCAACTGATCTAAACTATAACTGTTTAAAGTGACAATAGTAACAAGCTATTGGCTAATTGTAGTTTATAAATAAGTAAAATGAATGACAGCAATGTCAGAAAAGACAGGAGGAAGGAGTTAGAAATACTCTGCTACAAAGTATCTGCACTACACATAGAGTGGTATAGTATTATTGGAAGGTAGACTTAGATTAATTATAAATGTAGATTTCAAGCTCAAAGATAACCACTAAATTTTTTTAATGTATAACTGTTGTCCTAAGAGAGGAGATTAAAAAAAATCAAATAAAAGGCTCATTTAAATCCGAAGAAGAGAAGAGAAAAACAAAGAATAATTGCAATGATTAAAATACTTTTAAAAATATGGTAGATATTAATCCAAATGTATTTGAAATCTCTTCAAATGTTAATGATCTATATACATCAATTAAAAGACATCAATTTTTAGAAAAGATAAAGACACAACTATATATTTTCTATAATAAAGTCATTTCAAATATAAAAACACAAGCAAGTTATAAGTAAAGAGATAGAGGAAGATATGCCATGCTAATGCTTATGAAAAGAGATCTGGAATAGCTATATTCAAATTTTTATGATAAATTGAATCATAAAAAATAATGTTCTGAAAAAAGAAAGAAAGAGGCACAACTGGTTTCAATGATGAATTCTACCAAACACTTATGGAAAAAATGATATTGGTTTCCTACAATCTCTTCCAGGATATATAGCAGAGGGAAATGTTACAAACTCATTCTATGAAACCACCATTATCCTAATACTAAAATCAGGTAAAGTCATTGCAATAAAGGAAAACTACAGACCAATATATCTCATGAACACAGACACAAAAATCAATGAAATATTAGCACACAGAATCCAACAATGTATATGAAAAATTATATATGATGACTAAGTGGTATTTATTCTAGGTATGCAAGGCTAGTTGAAAATTTGAAAATCAAATAATGTAATCCACCTTATTGACAAGATAAAGAAAAATCATATAATCATGTCCATTGATACCAAAAAGCATTTGACAAAATCCAATAACTTCACAATAAAAAATAAAAATTCTCAGCCAAGATTAGAGAAATTCCCCAAGTTAATAAAGAGCATATATAATAAAAACTATAGCTAATATGCTAATTAATCTTAGTAACTGGGTGTTTTCAGCCTAATATTGGGAACAAGGCAAGGATGCCCTTTCACCACTTCTAATAAACATCATACTGGAAAAAGAAAAGGAAATAAATGGTATCAATTGGAAAGGAAGAAATAAAACACTTTTATTCTCAGATGTATAAAAAAGAGACAACAGGCCCAAAATAGAGTCACTTGTGGACCTCAAAGATTGAATGAGGGACTTCCCTGGTGGTTCAGTAGTTAAGACTCCATGCTCCTATCATCAGCAAACCAAGACTTAATACTTAACCTAATTGCAGTCTCAAACCCCCACCTAACCTTTAAGCAGTCAACCTGGAATTACCTTGTCAGTCCAATGGAGGTAATCTGCCCAATAGGTCTTTCTGTTCCCCTTAGGTGGGCAACCCTGCCTATAACGATGCATTTTTTGCTAATAATTTTCTTTTTTATGTCCCATTTCTGCCTTTAAAAAACTTTTCTACAGCTCAATGGAGCTCCTTTATATTTATTTCTAGATAGGATACTGCCTGATTAATGAATTGTTTGATAAAGCCAATTAGATCTGTAAAATTTACTCTCATGAAAATTTGTTATTTAATAGATTTGGTGGCAGTGGTGGGACTGAGGCAGACTTCTGACAGCATTCAGGGCCAACAAGAAAGACAGGCATGGTGACTGTGAACCCTTTGAATGCACTGTCTTTCTCACCCTTTCTGAAGGTCATGGGTAAGTTCTCTCTTGGTTCTGACTTCGCGTTCTTTTTGTCAAGCTCCTGATCTGATTGGCTTTCCAGTTCACAGTTCCCCATTTATGTGGAGCCCCTAGTCTGCAGTCCCCATTGGTCAAGGTCTAATGGTTCAGCCCTTTCCCCCAGTCCCAAGTACCACAGTCATTGCTCTGATACATGCAGGGCATTCTATTTGTCTGTCTGCAGTAACTTCTAAACCCCAGCTCTCGGTTCTGTCTGCAGATCCCACACTGGGAACTTCGGACAGTTTTATCTGCAGTTTGCCCTCTGTTCGTAATTCTTCCCCAGATTCCACGTTAGGAATTGCTGGTAGCAGCTGTAGTTCTCTGTTGTTTGGAATCAGTCTTAAGTCTTCATTATTTTGGCTCTACTGGCTCAGGTCTTTCCCCAAGCTCCAGTTTGCTGGTTATTGCTGGTTTGTTAATATGTACGTTTAAATAAACTATTGCTAACAAGGGTCTCTGAAGCCAAAAAGCTGCCAAAAATAAATTGGTGGCCATGGATCAAGCATTTAAGAGCCTTTTTGAGCATTAGGCACCTAACTCAAAGACTCCCTTATTAGGATAAGTTGGTCACTAAGCAGGTTCCATTGACAGTAAGTCACCCACCAACCTCAAGTGCAATGAGGTACTCTATAAAACATCACACCATTTTCAATCTAGCAGCACATCCCTTTTATGTATTAGTTTGGCTTTGAGAGACCCAAAGGCTTAGCTAAAATAAATAAGTAATAATAAAAGTGGGATCCTTAAAATCCAGCATTAAGTGCCATCTTCTGGCACACCTGCTTATTTTATATCTAAGAACTGCAGCCCCAGAAGCTGTAGGTAAACAAAGATGAAGAAATCTTATACAAACAAGCTAGAATTACAATGGCCACTATGGGGAGCCTTCCAATTAGACAAGATCATTCATTTAAGAAACGCACTTGAGGGGCTTCCCTGGTGGCGCAGTGGTTGAGAATCTGCCTGCTAATGCAGGGGACACGGGTTCGAGCCCTGGTCTGGGAGGATCGCACATGCCGCGGAGCAACTAGGCCCGTGTGCTACAACTACTGAGCCTGCGTGTCTGGAGCGTGTGCTCCGCAACAAGAGAGACCGCGATGAAGAGTGGCCCCCACTTGCCACAACTAGAGAAAGCCCTCACACAGAAACGAAGACCCAACACAGCAAAAATAAATTAATTAATTAGTAAACTCCTACCCCCAACATCTTCTTTAAAAAAAAAAAAAGAAACGCACTTGAAATCAGGGTTACTATATCTAACAAGCAGAATGGGATACCTATTTCTATTGGTATACAGAAACTTCCAAAAGACTTCAAAATTCCAAAATAACTTCATTGACAAACTTGTGGCAAAAGGCTAATGACAATTTAAAGACACGAGGCCATAAACAAAGTCTGCCAAACGATTAGCCTTACAGCTACAAAAGCTTCAAGGCCAGAGACCTCAAAATAACACCCATGCCTCCCCCATTACACTCACCTAACAATCAATCATCAAAACGCTGGCCCAGAAATTGATGTCTCATTTGTAATCAACTGGGACTCTGGAAAAGAGATTGTCTTCAAATGGCCTATGCAAATTTTTCAACATCAACTCCGCACCCCCATCTCTACATTCAAAGGAGGGCCCCCAAAAAGTCCCCTCCAGAGCTGATTACTCTGAGGGATTTTCTGGTAAACGGCTATATTATTCTACTCAAAAGCCAAGGGGAAACTAAAAATAAAACTAATAAAACCCCTTGTCAAATTCTGGTAAATAGAGCTACCCTCTCCAAATTAGACCCCACACAGAACCTGTAGGTGGGACCCTAGAAAAACTGACAGAAGTCAACAAAGTGTAGGAATTCTTACCAGGGTCAGGATTCCCGAAACTCTGCCTGTAGTGACCTGTTGAGAGAGGAAAATAAAATTTAATACAGAGACCTTCAAGATGGCGGAAAAGTAAGATGCGGAGATCACCTTCCTCCCCACAGATACATCAGAAATACATCTACATATGGAACAACTCCTACAGAACACCTACTGAACGCTGACAGAAGACCTCAGACCCCCCAAAAGGCAAGAAACTCCCCACATACCTGGGTAGGGCAAAAGAAAAAAGAATAAACAGAGACAAAAGGATAGGGACGGGACCTGCATCAGTGAGTGGGAGGGAGCCGTGAAGGAGGAAAGGTTTCCACACACTAGAAGCCCCTTCACTGGCGGAGACTGCGGGTGGCGGAGGGGGAAGCTTCAGAGCCGCGGAGGAGAGCGCAGCCACAGGGGTGCGGAGGGCAAAGCGGAGAGATTCCCGCACAGAGGATCGGTGGATCGGTGCCGACCTGCACTCACCAGCCCGAGAGGCTTGTCTGCTCACCCGCCGGGGCAGGCAGGGCTGGGAGCTGAGGCTCGGGCTTCGAAGGTCAGAGCGCAGGGAGAGAACTGGGGTTGGCTGCGAGAACACAGCCTGAAGGGGGTTAGTACACCACAGCTAGCCAGGAGGGAGTCCGGGAAAAAGTCTAGAGCTGCCGAAGAGGCAAGAGAACATTGTTTCCCGGTGCGCGAGGAGAGGGGACTCAGGACCGCCTAAATGAGCTCCAGAGACGGGTGCGAGCCATGGCTAAAAGCGCGGACCCCAGAGACGGGCATGAGACGCTAAGGCTGCTGCTGCCGCCGCCAAGAGGCCTGTGTGCGAGCACAGGTCACTGTCCACACCTCCCTTCCGGAGCCTGTGCAGCCCGCCACCGTCAGGGTCCCGGGATCCAGGGACAACTTCCCCGGGAGAACGCACGGCGCGCCTCAGGCTGGTGCAATGTCACGCTGGCCTCTGCCGCCGCAGGCTCGCCCCGCATCCGTGCCCCTCCCTCCCCCCAGCCTGAGTGAGCCAGAGCCCCCGAATCAGCTGCTCCTTTAACCCTGTCCTGTCTGAGCGAAGAACAGAAGCCCTTAGGCGACCTACACGCAGAGGCAGTGCCAAATCCAAAGCTGAACCCCGGGAGCTGTGCGAACAAAGAGAAAGGGAAGTCTCTCCCAGCAGCCCCAGGAGCAGCTCATTAAATCTCCACAATCAGCTTGATGTTACTTGCATCTGTGGAATATCTGAATAGACAACCAATCATCCCAAATTGAGGAGGTGGACTCTGAGAGCAATGATTTTGGTTTTCTTTTTTTCCCATTTTCTCTTTTTGTGTATGTGTATGATTCTTTGTATAGCTTCGCTTTTACCATTTGTCCTAGGGTTCTGTCTGTCCTTTGGTTTTTTGGGGTTTTTTTAGTATAGTTTTTAGCACTTGTTATCATTGGTGGATTTGAAAACTTAAAACTAAAAGCTGGTTCTTTGAGAAGATAAACAAAATTGATAAACCATTAGCCAGACTCATCAAGAAAAAAAGGGAGAGGACTCAAATCAATAGAATTAGAAACGAAAAAGGAGAAGTAACAACTGACACTGCAGAAATACAAAGGATCATGAGAGATTACTACAAGCAACTATCTGCCAATAAAATGGACAACCTGGAAGATGTGGACAAATTCTTAGAAAAGCACAACCCTCTGAGACTGAACCAGGAAGAAATAGAAAATATAAACAGACCAATCACAAGCACTGAAATTGAGACTGTGATTCAAAATCTTCCAACAAACAAAAGCGCAGGACCAGATAGCTTCACAGGTGAATTCAATCAAACATTTAGAAAACAGCTAACACCTGTCTTTCTCAAACTCTTCCAAAATATAGCAGAGGTAGGAACACTCCCAAACTCCTTCTACAAGACCACCATCACCCTGATACCAAAACCACACAAAGATGTCACAAAGAAAGAAAACTACAGGCCAATATTGCTGATGGACATAGATGCAAAAATGAAACTTAAAAGCTTTTGCACAGCAAAGGAAAACATAAACAAGATGAAAAGACAACCCTCAGATGGGAGAAAACATTTGCAAATGAAGCAACTGACAAAGGATTAATCTCCAAAATCTAAAACCAGCTCATGCAGTTCAATATCAAAAAAACAAACAACACAATCCAAATATGGGCAGAAGACCTGAATAGGCATTTCTCCGAAGAAGATATACAGACTGCTAACAAACACATGAAAGAATACTTAGCATCACTAATCATTAGAGAAATGCAAATCAAAACTACAATGAGGTATCACCTCACACCAGTCAGAATGGCCATCATCAAAAAATCTACAAACAGTAAATGCTGGAGAGGGTGTGGAGAAAAGGGAACTCTCTTGCACTGTTGGTGGAATGTGACTTGATGCAGCCACTATGGAGAACAGTATGGAGGTTCCTTAAAAAAACTAAAAATAGAGCTACCATATGACCCACCAATCCCACTACTGGGCATATATCCTGAGAAAACCATAATTCAAAGAGTCATATACCACAATGTTCATTGCAGCAGTATTTACAATAGCCAGGACATGGAAGCAACCTAGTGTCCATTGACAGATGAATGGATAAAGAAGATGTGGCATATATATGCAATGGAATATTACTCTGCCATAAAAAAGAAAGGAAATTGAGTTATTTGTAGTGAGGTGGATGGACCTAGAGTTTGTCATACACAGTGAAGTAAGTCAGAAAGAGAAAAACAAATACCATATGCTAACACATATATATGGAATCCAAAATATATATATATATATGGTTTTGAAGAACCAGGGCCAGGACAGGAATAAAGACACAGATGTAGAGAATGGACTTGAGGACAAGGGGAGGGAGAAGGGTAAGCTGGGATGAAGTGAGAGAGTGGCATGGACATATATACACTACCAAATGTAAAATAGATAGCTAGTGGGCAGCAGCCGAATAGCACAGGGAGATTAGCTCAGGGTTTTGTGACCACCTAGAGGGGTGGGATAGGGAAGGTCGGAGAGTGAGGCAAGAGGGAGGAGATATGGGGATATATGTATACGTATAGCTGATTCACTTTGTTATACAGCAGAAACTAACACACCATTGTAAAGCAATTATACTCCAATAAAGATGTTAAAAAGAAATTAATATTGCACCTTCCTTTCCAAATCCAGACCCATTTGTTATTAATTAATTCTCGCCCAGAGATAATTATTGCCTTCTTGCTTGCTTTATTTTGTGTCTTAAGAGCTTGGCTTGGCTTTTGGTTATTTCTTTTGTCTCTCTTTGGGAATCACTCTGGATATTGTGAAGGAAGTAACTTTTGCACCCTCTCTGAGGACATCTGTTGGGTCCATGGAATTGTATAATATTGCCAGAATATTTACTGTTTGTCCTGGTGAAATCTGATATTTGAAAGGATTTAATAACTTCATCATCAGAAATGTGGCCAAATTGTAAGCTGATATTCAGAGCCTAATTAAAAAAAAATGTTTAGGCTTTCTCCTCTATGCTAGATGTCACAGAGAAAAAGAAATATAATCCAACATAGGTGAATGGGTATGCCAGTCCTTTATCTTCAAGGCTATGACCCAACTTCTTGAGGAATTAAAAACAAATATCGTTATCTAAAAAATCTTTATAAAACTAGAAGTGCAGCTCTAGAGGCAGTTCAAAGTATACCTATTCCTTTTACGAATCCCCAAAATTTCCTTATTTATCATAAAAAGCATGTAACTTGCATTCTTTCCCAGTGCCTTTGAGATATGAAAGTTAAAGTACAAATTTTGGGGAGAACTTTCTTATCAGAAGAAGAACTATTAGGGATAAAGGGCATTTGAACCTTGGGCAAATGGAAAATCTTTTAAGAGCTTCTCCACAGATATTAGTGAAGGGCTTTAGCCATCTGAGCACGTAACCTTAACTGATTCTATCCTGAGGAAAAAACACTTAGATCAAACTTCTTTTATAACTAGTGAGTTTTACATTATTGTACCTGTCTCATGGCTAATATTTTAAAACAAAACTATAAGGTCTCTGGCTTCATCTGTCCATATGTTTATGTGTGTCTATATATGTGTTGTAGATATGTGGTATGTAGTATTTTTCTACCTCCAAACGGTATCGCCAAAAATAATCTGTGAAAATGCTCTATTTAATTGGTTTAAAAAGAAATAAATGCTTATATGAATTGAAGAAATATAACAAAGAACTAACCCAAATGCTTTTCAAGGTAATATAATCTAGGATTAATGTTTGGTAAATTAAAGATTGTTTGTTTGTTTAGTTAAAATAAGCATATCTTTAGAGTTATCAGCGTTAAATATAGTACTTTTATTCTACCTTGGCTTAATAGGTCAAATGGATTAATGTTATACAAAGTTTGATAGTAATAATAATAATGATAATAGCTTGAGATAATCAGTAACTTGCTTTAATGTTTCACAAAGTTTTTGTTGGTTATCGAAATATAGTTGTTAGGAACATGTAAATTAAATAGATGTAAGCAAGATAAAATGTTTTTAGGTGAACTATTAAAGTGGTTCCCCCCAATCTTTTTGGTAACTTAAAATCTTAAAGTTTTGCTAAATTAAATGATGAATTAAGTTAAATTAATATCCAGATCATTTCCAAATAAGAGAAAATATTAAAGCATTATTTACTGAACTTAGTAAAGGTTTATCTACTTTTGACTTTTTAATTGCCAAAATATTAAGATATTTGTGTCTGTAAATAAACATATTTTGACATATTGAGAAATTTACTATGAAAAAGTATACAGTTTTAGAAATTATAAAAAGTATTTATAAATTTGTCAAGTCACAGAATACTACTATAAAGAAGAGTTCACAATTGCTTACTTCTTTGCATTCACTGGAAATTAAGGGCTTCTAAGGGTTAAAAAATTCTAATATATGTTATTGAAGCTACTAGAAATAATAAGGGAAACATCTCCATATGCACGCAAAGTAGGATGTATGTTTTTGGTAAAAGAAGTTATGAGAAATAGAGATACACTTTTTTTGTTGAGGGAAAAGAAAGTAATTTTGTCCTAAAGAGAAGCTGGGAAAGAGGGAAAACAATACAAAATCTGAATGTAAAAAGGGAAGTTATAGAAGGTTCTATGGAAAAGGTATCTTTAGAAAGAAATTTTATACATGGTCAGGGCTGGCTAAACTTGGAATAAATTTAATAAGTAAATTCTAATATCAAAAGTAAGCTACTGCAAAATTAGAATTTGGTTTTCTCTCTGGTAATAGGGCAAAGTGTTATTGGACTATTGGTCTGTTCTCGATAAGAGACTATAAAAGGCTTTCTTTTACCTTTTAAAATAATCTGCCTAGAAAACAAGAATTACGTTCTTATTAAAATATTTTTCTGTGTTCAGAAAGCTGAATCTTCTCTACTAAAAAGAAAGCTAAGTTTTTAAAACTACTTAACTTTCTTCATTTGCTTTTAACATCTTCTACTGTCACTTTGGTTAAATATATAACTAAAAATTGTTTCACTGTAACCTATGATCCTATTTGACCAAGTGTTTTAAAACCTTTGACGTTTTTTGACAAACTTGTACAAATCAAATTTCAAATAAAGTCTGACTTTGAACTAAGTTTTAAAATTTCCAGAGGGCCCCAAGAACATCTCAAAGAATATATTCTATCTCCTTATGAAAAGGGAGATATTAAACTAATTCAGCTTATTTAATATGTTAAATTACATGGGAAGAATTTTCAAATAAAAAGTAACAAAAAGCCTTCTTTATGTTGTGTTTGTATGGGTATATGTTAAAAGTGTTGTAAGAATTATGTGAAATTCCTAAAGTCTGATATGTCCTGGTATAATGTTATCATAATTCCAGTTATGGTCTTGAAATGTTATATATTACAGAAATAACTCTTTCTTTATCAAATGAATTCTAACAATGGGCATTTTTAAGTTTTTGTCATTAGCCAACTGTTATCGTTTTATTCTGATGCTTTGCAAAGGTGTTCCTGTAAAAATACTTCATCTTTAAAGAGATTTATAGACAGAACTCTGATAGGACTCTAGAACACAGATTTCTGATAACTTTAAGATCATAAAACTGAACTGGTTGATAATTTTTAGAACTAATGGAAAAACTGGATTCAAGGAGAATAAGAATTAAAATACATGGAACTAAAATGAACTAAAAAATATAATTTTTATGACTTTTTGCTGGTTCTTTTCTTTTTTGTTTTTCTAGATTTAAGAAAACTTTTAATCTTTTCTCTTAAAGTTATCAGCAGTTTGGTAAGATATATCTTTGTAAACAAAGATAAAACATTGACTTTTTCCCCCCTACCTGATTCCCCCAGAATTTGGAAACTCTTAAGTATCTTTTTCATAGCATTCTAGTTATTTATGTTATTTCAGGAAGAATTTGTTCTTCTTATTACAGGACACAATTGGAAACATTGGTTGTATTACCGATGCTTTGACTAGAATGTCATATATGAGATATGACCAGATATCACCAGACAGCATTAAGGAACTAAGGTTGATTTTTATGGAGCCAATAAAGCCCTGGCCTCAGAGGCTTTTAAGAGTTCAATCTAAAATTCCTTATGGAGGGCCTCCCTGGTGGCACAGTGGTTGAGAGTCCGCCTGCCGATGCAGGGGACACGGGTTCGTGCCCCGGTCTGGGAAGATCCCACATGCCGCGGAGCGGCTGGGCCCATGAGCCATGGCCGCTGGGCCTGCGCGTCCGGAGCCTGTGCTCCGCAACAGGAGAGGCCACAGCAGTGAGAGGCCCGCGTACCGCAAAAAAAAAATAAAAATAAAAAATAAAATTCCTTATGGAAAATTCCAGCAAATCGGTCTTAGAAAGACCGATTATTAGTTATGTAATAATCAGGACAAGTTAATGCAAACAAATTCGTTTTACTGTGATTATCCTTGATAAAGAAATGAGAATAATTGTAGAGAGAAAAATTATGTTTGCACTTTTGCCTATACTAGATTCTAGAACTCTTAACTGTCTTTGAGGTTTTGTTATATATCTATAAATTGGACTAGATCTTGATCTTCTAGTTTCCTCAAATATCTGTGGTTGGAATTTTCCAAGTTAATGTATCCAATTTACTCCCACCCTTCTGGTTTGGAATCACTGAGAGCCAGGACTGCCCTTAAACTGCCTTGGAAGGGATTATATCAGGTCCTCCTCATTAACCAGATGTCACATAAGCCTCAGGGACTTGAATTTCGGATATACATCTCATAGCCAAAGAAGGTTTCACCTGACGTCTGGTCATGCACAAACACCGGACATCTCCAAATCAAATCAACTAGGAAGAGAAGCAGCTGACATTGAGGTAGACTCCTTCCTTCCAAGACACTAGACCAAGACTTCATCCTTTAAACCTGAAAGCTTTTGTTCTTCTCTTTCTTTCCTTTACTCTGGCATTGATCTGGAAAGATAATATCATTCTCTGTACCTCCCAGGCCACTGCTAAGAGGGCAACCTCTAGAATTTAGAACAACTCTTTATTTCAGGGGAGGAAGATTTACTTCTCAAATACACTGAAAACCTAACTGACCCATCTTGAACGGACAAATGTAACAATCCGTCTGAACGAATCCATTAACAGTGCCACCCAAGTGGAAATGGTTTGTACCCTGACAGGATTTATCTTTGTGGTGGCTAACATTCCCTTTGGACCTATGAATACCTAGATACCTGCTGCATAACCGAGCAATGCCTCTTAGGTTATCTAACTTTGCCCCTAGCTGCTCACAAACGGAAAGCCCTCATTAGTTTACTCTCCTAGATTTATATTCTTGAGTTAGAAAGAAATTACCAGGAGGCAATTATAACTCTGATTCACTTCCTTTGGCAGGGCTACATTTCCCTGGTTAGGAATAAATGTAAATGAGGATATGATCAGAAACCTCTCCTTAATTCTCAAAGATACTGCAGAATCTATTGCTAAGACAATAGCTACAAAACAAAATCCTTAGACTCTCTGGCCAAAGTTTTCTTAATAGTAGGATAGCCTTTGATTATCTTTTAGCTGAGAAAAGAGGTATCTGTGCTGTGGCCAATACCACCTCTTGCCCCTGGGTGAACACTCCTAGGGAAATTGAAACTCAATTACATAAGACTACTAAGCAAGCCACTTGCCTTAAGAAAAACGTGGCTCCTTCAAGGGGGTCCTTCTTTGACTTATTTAATTTTAATTGGTTTGGATCTTGAGGACCATGGCTTTGAAGTACATTCCAGACATTGGGAATCATCCTGCTTATAGTTACCATAATAATCTCCCTGTTACGTTGTATTCTCTCAACAGTTTCAAATTCATTTCCACACCCCTAACCACCTAGCAAATGATCTCCCTGAGACCAGAATGTCAGAAAGGAATGAAGAGAATGACAGACTTAAAGATTGTGAACTTGAAGCCAAGCTGAACTTGAATATCACAGGGATTAAGCAAAAACAGCATAAAAGGATCCACAGAATCTGTGAAAACTTTAGAGTGGTAGCTGAGAGTGGGGGTAATGCCTTAAATTTTGATCACATCTCTCATGTTAGACTGAGAGCCTGATCAAAGGGGGCAAATAATTTAGAAAGAGATAACAGGCCCAAAATGCAGTTACTTGCACTAAACTCCAGGTCCACAAACCAAGACTTAATACCTAACCTAGTTACAGTCTCAACCCCCCCCCCAGGAATGTAACCTTCAACCTGTCAGCCTGGAATTACCTAGTCAGCACTAGAGAGGTAATGCACCTAAGAGGCCCTCTGTTCCCCTTAAAAGGGCAACCTTGCCTGAAAGAATTCATTCTTTGCTAATAACTTCCTTTTTTCCACCCCCTTTCCAACTTTAAAAACCTTTTCTTCTCTACAGCGCAACAGAGCTACTTTTTAGTTGCCAGATGGGATACTGCTGATATATGAATTGTTTAATAAAGCCAATTAGATCTTTAAAATTTACTCAGTTGAATTTTTTTAACAGATAGCATAATTGTCCATGTAAAAATCCTCCAAATTAACACACAAACTCCTTGAAATAGTGAGAGAATATAGCAAACTCAGAGGAATCAAGATGAATAAGCAAAAGGTCATTGCTTTTCTTTATACCAGTAATGGTTAAGTTGAAATTTTAAAAATGCCAATTATAATAGCACCAAAAAATGGTACAAGATGGGCGTGGAGCATCTGGTAGTCCCAGAGAATAAGGGAGTGGTAAACAAAAAATAATGGAGGTGTGTCAATAAGACACAATAGCCCACCGAAAGAGCTCCAATACTGATATTTTTTAAATGCTGAATAAATAAATAAGTGTGGGAAACAGACAAATATTCTATGCAGAAGAATTTCCAAAAACCATAAGTAGATACTCTGCTCTTAAGGAGGGGGAGCAAAAATCCCTACTCCTTGGCTGTGGGCTGGGCAAAGTGACTTCTTTCCAAAGAGTACCATATGCAAAAGAAGAAAACAGAGAAAAACTTACAACGGAGAAACACAACAAACATTACCTCCGCCAGGGGATCAAGGATAACATCAAGAGTGAAGTCATGCTGATATTAAGTATCTATGGTAAAATGAGAGATATATTTGGTATTTCTCCTGGCTCCTGCCACAGAGCTCCTAAAACACTTAGAATTTTCTAAGCTATAGGAGTATTTTTTGTTTTTCACATGGATCCACTTTTAATCACACCTGACTTTATGCTAAGGGTGGGGCCCCTACTTACCCTCAGGATGGGGCTGGTCACCAGAAAGACCAAGTGATTAGGAGGTTGGAACTTTGAGCCCTGCCCACTAGACCTCTGGGGAGGGAAGGGTTGGGGATTGAGCGCTATAAAATACTCTGGAACAAGGAGATTTGATGATCTGCCAGGTGGTAAATGAACCGTTGTGCCAGGAGGGTAACACACCCCAACTCTAAGGGAATAGAAGCTCCTGCAATAAGGATTCTTTTGGACCTCATGCTATGTACCTCTTCATCTGGCTGTTCATTTGGAACACTTATAATATCCTTTACAATAAACCAGTAAACAGAAAGTGTTTCCCAGGATTCTGTGAGATGTTCTAGCAAACTATCAAATCTGAGGGGGGAGATGTGTAGCCAAGCCAGACACAAGAGTGTATGTAACCTGGGGACCCATGACTTGATATTGATGTCCACAGTTGGGGGTAGTCTTGTGATTGAGCCCTTAGCCTGTGGAGTCTGAACTAACTCCAAGTAGCTAGTGTCAGATTGAATTTTGGACACCCAGTTGGTGTCCTTAAAGAATCAGTGAATTGTTCAGTGTGGAAAACCACCACACATTTAGTGTCAGAAGTATGGGTGTAAGCAGAAATAGCACTTCATAGTACCTTTGATATAACATAATGAGAATGGAACTTTACCTCTCTGATCTTCCAATAAAAAATTCAAAATCCCATTCTAATTAGAAAAAATCAGACAAATCCCAATTGAGCAGTATTAAATAAAGTATCTGAACAGTAATCCTCAAAACTGTCAAGGTTATAAAAAGAAAAAAAAAATTCTGAAAAGCTGCCATAGCCAAGAGGAGCTTAAAGAGATATGACAACTAAGTGTAATGTGGTATACTAGATAGAATCCTGGAGCAGAAAAAGTACATTAGGTAGAAACTAAGGAAACATAAGTTATGGATGCTAGTTGATAATAATGTATGGATACTGCTTGATTGTCACAGATGTATTATGCTAATATAAGAGATTAATAACAGGGAAAACTGAGTACGAGGCATATGGGAACTCTATGTACTATTTCTGAAATTTTTCTATAAATCTGAAACTTCTAAAAAACACTGCAATTTTTCACCTTTACAGGTCAATATCTTTCCCTTCCTCTCTTCAGTCATTTTCACCTCCAAATATTTTAGTGTGATTTCTTACGTAAAAGGTGGAGAGGGAAGAGAGAGTGATGATCACCAGGCATATTGAGTGTTTTGAGTTACATACAGTGTGATAAAATATATTCATCTAAAAAAAAATATATATATATATATATATATTCATCTAAGAATTACATCAAGTATTTAACTGCTATATCACAATAGCTACAACTGATCATTTCTATATGATTTCATTCATCTATATCATTTCAGTATTCATCTCTAAATCAGTTATGGATAATAATTATATATATGTATAGCTAGCTAGCTAGATATAGATAGATACAGATATGGATGTATCAATATATTCTTCCAGAACCCAGAACAGTGTCTTCCACATAAATACTTGTGAATGAACAAATACATCCTGTATTTCATAGTAGTTATTATAAGATATTATTACTCTCATTACTTTCAAGTATATATCTATTAACATTTCTAAATATTCTATTTATAGATATAAAGTATTTTATCATCTAATATTATTTTCATCATCATCATCATCATCATCAACTCACAATGTTTTATTCCATTACCTTATAATGAAATACCTGAGCTCAAAGAGGAAACAATGTACTGGAAACATTAACTATTCTTGTAGCAACAAACATGTAAAGGAAATCACCTCTGTGAAAAAATATGCTCTTTAAATTGCTACAAGAATTTCTATGAGGTGTCCAAGGTGATTTTCTCAAGAGGAGGCAAATGCTTTTATTCTTTTAGTGACTACTTGATATTTTCACAGAGAGTTATAATGATCATAGGTAATGCATCACCAGGCTCTTATATACTGTAAAATCTGGGAGAGAGATGTATTTGTCGAACTCTGTGAAGGCACTCTGTGGTTGCTTATGCAGGATTAGTTTTGCTGGAAGTCCAGAAGACAAAGGCCATTTAATAAACTCTTTGCTGCTAGTCAAAATGATATCCTACTGATACCATCTGGATGTCTGCTGGAATCAAGTTTACCTCTACTGGCATGAGCTCGAGTTGAGTCAGTGAATAGCTTCCTGTACAGATATGTTTAAACAAAGGTGTTTAATCAGCATGCTTGTTGACTGATTATATTACAATCTTGCGATTTGATAGGATAAGGACTTCAGTAATATAAACAAAATATTTTAACTATTTTTTAAGCTCTTGAAAAGTAAAATAAGTATTTAAAATTTTACCATTTTACCTAATAAACAGTCATTCTAACAATTACCTTTCTTGTTCTGCATAGATTACAGTCTTACATAATTTCATCAATTTAAATCCACAGGCATAGGGTCATTTGTGCAATCATTCAGACTTTGTTTCCTAGGAAACAGACCAGTCAAGAGCTGAAAGATGACCACCCACTTTCTTTACCACCATTATTTGATCCTGTGCTAATCCATGTAATTCATAAGTTTCTTTTTCATATTGCTCAAATTCTGCTGTGGTTTTAAGGCCATTTTAGAACCTCATTTTCATTTACTATTTTACAAAATCCTAAAATAGAGTTGTTAGCAACATTCAAAATGGTAAAATTCTTCACTGGTACAATTCATATTGAATTTCTAAATCCCACGTTAACAGAAATGAACAATGTTATAACATATTTTGTGAAAAATGATCTGTAATATAAATATCGTATCTGGAGAGACAGGTATAGAACACATAGAATAATCCTTGACCTCAATATATTGCTTTTCATATTGTCTAGAATTTAGTCTTTACAGATACTCGATTATCTTGAAAAGCCAATTTATGTATAAATGAATTAGTAAATAGTAATTTACTAATGGTAAATAGTTACGTAATATTAAGTATACTTGGGAAGCTTGTTCCCAAAACTTGTTTATGACTCTACTATTGTCCTCATGTAACACAGTATAGGTCACACATTTTTTGAGATTGTTCACCAATTTTAAGATATGGTAGAGAAAAATGGTTTCTTGCAGAATAATATCTGATTGGTAATTGGTAATTTGGAAAGTTGTCCTAGTCTCTGGATCTGTGGTAAACGATGTTCTACCCAAGAGAACAAGGTCTGATTTCTAGCTAGACTATAAATAACAGAGTTTGAGGACAAATTGCTTGCTATTCAGATGTTACCTATTTCATTTGCCTCGAAACTGGCAGGCTCTGAATAATTGCTAAAATTTCCTTAAGCCTTTGGTTAAGAAAAGACATTATGTCATTTTTAAACTGAGTTACCTTATATGGACTTAATACCTCGCATTATCAAGCTTATAAGATAGATAATCCTGCAACTCATCATTTGAAACATGCCAAATATATATGGCAGGTTTCTATCCAAGAGCATGCTAAACTATTTATAAAAGAACATTTATTTATACTTGTACTTCTCTGGATTTCCCCTCATTTGCACCCAAACATAAGGGACAACTAATATATACATCACATGATATTTTGGTGGGATTATCTATGGAGTTACATTGTAAAAATAATTGTACATATCATACTGTCTTTTGTATAGGTAATCACACTCCTTGCTTATGAATATTTACTTATTATAATTTCATTTGAGAAACATAATCTGAAGCATGCTCTTTTAGGAGAAAACTATCCCTTTGTACCATGTGAAATTATAGAACTAAATGTCTTTCATTAAAGAAATACTATTAAGGTAGATAGGGAAAAGACACCTTTTCACTCAGCATGTGGTGAGCAGAACACATTAATTTTCAGTGTGTCTCTCCATTTTATGAACAGAAGACTCCAAGTACAGGTATCCTCCACTTCTTGAAAGTTTGCCTTATGCAACTTCACTTTTATGAAAGGCCTACTACATTAGTACCTGTTTTTGCTAACAAGAATAAATCCAAAGAGGATTTTTGTTACGAAAAAAGGCAAAAAGTGAAAACAGCTCTCAGCATTTGTTTTGCAGGAGTCCTTATAGAGGCAGCACACCAGGAACAGTGAGAGCAGCACCACCAAGCTTCTTCCCTGGGAACCACATTCAGCATCTCAGCGTAGAGCCACCACAGCTGTGAACTGTGTCTGTGAGCACCTGTGCTTAATCTCCATTTATTTTGTGCATCCATTAGCAAGATGTGTCCTAAGGCAATTACTTCTTTGCTTTATCCCCTTTCAACTTATGTTAGGTTTCATAGGAACGCTCTACTTTTGGTTAGTGTGGAAACCTATCACATGTAACTGAGCTAAAATTAATACCCATAGAAATAGAATAACGTGTTCCTAAATATTTTATGTACACATTTTTAGAAATAGAAATAATTTCTGAATAGAGTTTTCATCATTAACTGTACAGAATACATACTATAGATTTTTAAGTAAATAAGAAAGAAATATTTATGAATGTGTTTCCCTCTGTTAAACATAATGAAGCTCAGATAGTAATGTATTTTACCTAAAAATTCTTGAAAGTGCCACTTATTAAAAGTTGTAGGTAATCTGCCACCATGTTTTTACTGAAGAGTATTTCTTAATAAGCCTTCTTGTTTTTCTTCATTTATTTTTTATTTAAAATTTTATATTTAGAAATAATTTTTGATTTACTGAAGAATTACAGTACAGTACAGAGAGTTCCTGTATGTCTTTTACTCAACTTTCACTAACATTAAGATCTTACATATTCATGGTACATGTATCAAATTGACATTCATACAATAATTAGTAACTAAACTACAGACTTTACTCCTATTTCATTGGGGTATCCACTAATGTCTTTTTCTTAAAAAGACATTTTAAAAATGTCCTTTAAAAATCTAATCCTGAATATACCACTGTTATCATGTCTCCTTAGACTCCTCCATTCTGTGACAGTAATCTGTCTTTCAAAACCTTGAAACATTTGCAATTTACTAGTCAGTTGTTTTGTAGAATATCCTCCAGTTTAGGTTTGTCTGATATTTTACAGGAATACAGATTTTGTAGAAGACCACAGAAGTGAAGGGCCTTCTTTCTGCATCACATCAAGTGATACATAGATCAGTGTGACTTATTACAGTAGGTGCTAAACTTGCTCACTTGGTTCGGGCGGAATCAGCCAGGTTTCTTTTCTAAAAAATTACTCTTGTCCCTTCCTATATCTTATTTTTTTAGGTCTAGACCACATTCAAGGGGAGGTAAATAAATCTTCATCACCTAGAGGAGAATGTTAAAAATTTCTGGTAATGTGTTAAAACCAAACAGAGATGTTGTTAATAAATAATATGGATTAAATGTTGCTGCTATGCAAATACTCTATTTCTTCTTAAACTTTCACTAAGTTTAGTATCCATCAGTGGATCTTGCGTGCAGCAATTATTACTATGATGTTGTAATGGTGATTTTCTACTTCCCTCATATCTTCTTCATGTATAAATTTTTCTGTAAGGAGGGTGTTTTCCTTCTGCCACATGTATTTGTACATTCAATCATTTATTTATCTCTGTTTGGATTCATGACTTTTTTTTAAAGTATTAATGTTAATACTCTAATTTTTCTTCTATCTGAGAATGGTTTTTAGAAACTAAATTCTTAGTGCTAGGTACTCTCAGTGGACCAACTAGGAAATACATGTATGTATACAAATCCATGTATATACATATATCTACATTTATTTCTGTACCTTTATACATATATATATACACACACATATATATATGTAGACATATATATATATATACTGAATTAAATATGTGTCCATACTTAATTCTAATCCAGAACCACAAGTTTCATTCCAGCAGTCCACTTCTTGCTTATTTGTAATTTCCTTCTGACAGTGAGAAACCTATCATTGTGATCCATATATTTACTTATCTGTTCAATTGATATATACATGCAAAGTAGCTTCAGAATTGCAAAAATATAACAAATCTACCAACTAGAGTATTGTATTTGTTGAAAGTTATTTTTGCCTTTGGCTTAAAATATCCAGTTTTTAAAAAAATGTCTATAAAAAGTATTTCTTTAAAAAAAAAGTTATAATCAGCTGTCTCTTTCCCATAACTTTCCATGAGGTTGTCAAATACTTGTAATAAAATTAGATTAAGGGGAGGACCTTCAAGATGGTGGAAGAGTAAGACATGGAGATCACCTTCCTGCCTGCAAATACATCTACATGTAGAACAACTCCTATAGAACACCTAACTGAATGCTGGCAGAAGACGTCAGACTTCCCAAAAGACAAGAAACCCCCCAATGTACCTGGGTAGGGCAAAAGAACAAAGAATAAACAGAGACAAAAGGATAGGGACGGGACCTGCACCAGTGGGAGGGAGCCGTGAAGGAGGAAAGGTTTCCACACACTAGAAGCCCCTTCACTGGTGGAGACTGCGGGTGGCGGAGGGGGGAAGCTTCGGAGCCGCGGAGGAGAGCACAGCAACAGGGGTGCGGAGGGCAAAGCGGAGAGATTCCCGCACAGAGGATCGGTGCCGACCAGCACTCACCAGCCCGAGAGGCTTGTCTGCTCACTGCAGGGACAGGTTGGGGCTGGGAACTGAGGCTCGGGCTTCGGAGGTCAGATCCCAGGGAGAGGACTGGGGCTGGCTGTGTGTAAACAGTCTGAAGGCGGCTACTGTGCCACATCTAGCCAGGAGGGAGTCTGGGGAAAAGTCTGGAACTTCCTAGGAGGAAAGAAACCATTGTTTCAGGGTGCATGAAAAGAGGAGATTGAGAGCACTGCCTAAACGAGCTCCAGCGACGAAATGGGGATGTGCCGCGGCTATCAGTGCAGACAGCAGAGACGGGCGTGAAACGCTAAGGTTGCTACTGCAGCCACCAAGAAACCTGTGTGGAAGCACATGTCACTATCCACAACTCCCATCCTGGGAACCTGTACAGCCCGTCACTGCCAGGGTCCCATAATCCAGGGACAACTTACCTGGGAGAACACACAGGGAAGTTGTCCCTGAACCTACAGAAACAAACCCAAAACAATACAAGAAAATGGTAATAGGAACATACACATCTATAATTACCTTAAATGTAAATGGATTAAATGCTCCGACCAAAAGACATAGACTGGCTGAATGTCTACAAAAGCAAGACCCATATATATGCTGTGTACAAGACACTCACTTCAGACCTAGGGACACATACAGACTGAAAGTGAGGGAATGGAAAAAGTTATTCCATGCGAATGGAAATCAAAAGAAAGCTGGAGTAGCAATTCTCATATCAGATAAAATAGACTTTAAAATAAAGACTACTAGAAGAGACAAAGAGGACTCTACATAATGATCAAGGGATCAATCCAATAAGATATAACTGGTAAATATTTATGAACCCAACATAGGAGCACCTCAATACATAAGACAAATTCTAACAGCCATAAGAGGGGAAATCTATAGAAATACAATAATAGTAGGGGACTTTAACACCCCACTTTCACCAATGGAGAGATCATCCAAAATGAAAATATATAAGGAAACACAAGCTATAAATGACACATTAAACAAGATGTACTTAATTGATATTTACAGGACATTCCATCCAAAAACAACAGAATACACTTTCTTCTCAAGTGCTTATGGAATATTCTAGAGTATAGATCATATCTTGGGTCACAAATCAAGCCTTGGTAAACTTAAGAAAATTGAAGTCTTATCAAGTATCTTTTCTGACCACAGAACTATGAGACTTGATACCAATTACAAGAAATAAACTGTAAAAAATACAAACACAGGGAGGCTAAACAATACCCTACTAAATAAGCAAGAGATCACTGAAGAAATCAAAGAGGAAAACAAAAAATACCTAGAAACAACTGACAATGAACACACGACGACCCAAAACCTATGAGAAGCAGCAAAAGCAGTTCTAAGAGGGAAGTTTATAATAATACAATCCAACCTCAAGAAAGAAGATATATCTCAAACAACCTAACATTACACCTAAAACAATTAGAGAAAGAAGAAGAAGAACAACAAAAACCCATAGTTAACAGAAGGAAAGAAATCATAAAAATCAGATCAGAAATAAATGAAAAAGAAATGAAGGAAATAATAGCAAAGATCAATAAAACTAAAAAAATGGTTCTTTGAGAAGATAAACAAAATGGATAAACCATTAGCCAGACTCATCAAGAAAAAAAGGGAGAAGACTCAAATCAATAGAATTAGAAATGAAAATGGAGAACTGACATTGCAGAAATACAAAGGATCATCATACTTACTACAAGCAACTATATGCCAACAAAATGGACAACCTGGAAGATATGGACAAATTCTTAGAAAAGCAAAACCTTCCAAAACTGAACCAGGAAGAAATAGAAAATATAAACAGACCAATCACAAGTACTAAAATTGAAACTGTGATTAAAAATTTTCCAACAAACAAAAGCCCAGGACCAGATGTCTTCATAGGTGAATTTTATCAAACATTTGGAGAAGAGCTAACACTCATCCTTCTCAAACTCTTCCAAAATATAGCAGCGGGAGGAGCACTCCCAAACTCATTCTACAAGGCCAACAACACCCTGGTACCAAAGCCAGACAAAGATGTCACAAAAAAAGAAAACTTAAGGCCAATATCACTGATGAACATAGATGCAAAAATCCTCAACAAAATACTAGCAAACAGAATCCAACAGCACATTAAAAGGATCATACACCATGATCAAGTGGGGTTTATCCCAAGAATGCAAGGATTCTTCAATATATGAAAATCAATCAATGTGATATACCATATTAACAAACTGAAGAGTAAAAACCATATGATCATCTCAAATGATACAGAAAAAGCTTTTGACAAAATTCTATACCTGTTTATAATAAAAACCCTACAGAAAGTAGGCATAGAGGGAACTTACCTCCACATAATAAGGCAATATATGATAAACCCACAGCCAACATCATTCTCAATGGTGAAAAACAGAAACCATTTCCACTAAGATCAGGAACAAGACAAGGTTGCCCACTCTCACCACTATTATTTTTATTTTTTTTTTTTTTTTTTTTTTTCTGTACGCGGGCCTCTCACTGCCGTGGCCTCTCCCGTTGCGGAGCACAGGCTCCGGACACACAGGCTCCGCGGCCATGGCTCGCGGGCCCAGCCGCTCCGCGGCATGTGGGATCTTCCGGGATCGGGGCACGAACCCGTGTCCCCTGCATCGGCAGGCGGACTCTCAACCACTGCGCCACCAGGGAAGCCCTCACCACTATTATTTAACATAATTTTGGAAGTTTTAGCCACAGCCATCAGAAAAGCAAAAGAAATAAAAGGAATCCAAATCGGAAAAGAAGAAGTAAAGCTGTCACTGTTTGCAGATGACATGATACTACACATAGAGAATCCTAAAGATGCTACCATAAAACTACTAGAACTAATCAATGAATTTGGTAAGGTTGCAGGATACAAAATTAACTCACAGAAATCTCTTGCATTCCTATAAACTAACAACGAAAAATTTGTAAGAGAAATTAAGGAAACACTGCCATATACTATTGCAAAAAGAGGAAAAATATATCTAGGAATAAACCTACCTAAGGAGACAAAAGACTTGCATGCAGAAAACTATAAGACACCGACGAAAGAAACTGAAGATGATACAAACAGATAGAGAGATGTACCATGTTCTTGGGTTGGAAGAATAGACACTGTGAAAATGACTATAGAACCCAAAGCAATCTACAGATTCAATGCAAACCCTATCAAACTATCAATGGCATTTTTCACAGAACTAGAACAAAAAAATTCACAATTTGTGTGGAAACACAAAAGACCCTGAATAACCAAAGCAAGCTTGAGAAAGAAAAACGAAGCTGGAGCACTCAGGCTCCCTGACCTCAGACTATTCTACAAAGCTACAGTAATCAAGACAGTATGGTACTGGCACAAAAACAGAAATATAGATCAGTGGAACAGGATAGAACACCCAGAGATAAGCCCACACACCTATGGTCACCTTACCTTTGATAAAGGAGGCAAGAATATACAATGGAGAAAAGACAGCCTCTTCAGTAAGTGGTGCTGGGAAAACTGGACAGCTACATGTAAAAGAATGAAAGTAGAACACTTCCTAACACCACAGACAAAAATAAACTTAAAATGGATTAAAGACCTAAATGTAAGGCCAGACACTATAAAACTCTTAGAAGAAAACATAGGCAGAACACTATGACATAAATCACAGAAAAATCTTTTTTGACCCACCTCCTAGAGAAATGGAAATAAAAACAAAAATAAACAAATGGGACCTAATGAAACTTAAAAGCTTTTGTACAGCAAAGGAAACCATAAACAAGAGAAAAAGACAACCTCAGAATGGGAGAAAATATTTGAAAATGAAGCAACTGACAAAGAATTAATCTCCAAAATTTAAAAGCAGCTCATGTAGCTCAATATTAAAAAAACAAACAACCCAATCCCCAAATGGGCAGAAGACCTAAATAGACATTTCTCCAAAGAAGATACACAGATCACCAACAAACACATGAAAGAATGCTCAATATCACTAATCATTAGAGAAATTCAAATCAAAATTACAATGAGGTATCACCTCACACCAGTCAGAATGGCCATCATCAAAAAATCTACAAACAATAAATGCTGGAGAGGGTGTGGAGAAAAGGGAATCCTCTTGCAGTGTTGGTGGGAATGTAAATTGGTACAGCCACTATGGAGAACAGTTTGAAGTTTCCTTAAAATACTAAAAATAGAACTACCATACGACCAAGCAATCCCACTACTGGGCATATACCCTGAGAAAACCATAATTCAAAGAGAGTCTTGTACCACAATGCTCATTGCAGCTCTATTTACCATATCCAGGACATGGAATCAACCTAAGTGTCTATCGACAGGTTAATGGATAAAGAAAATGTGGCATATATATACAATGGAATATTACTCAGCCATAAAAAGAAACACAATTGAGTTATTTGTAGTGAGGTGGATGTATCTAGAGTCTGTCATACAGAGTGAAGTAAGTCAGAAAGAGAAAAACAAATACCATATGCTAACACATATATGTGGAATCCCCCCCAAAAAATGGTTTTGAAGAACCAATGGCAGGACAGGAATAAAGACGCATACACAGAGAATGTACTTGAGGACACGAGGAGGGGAAAGGGTAAGCTGGGACAAAGTGAGAGAGTGGCATTTACATATATAACACTACCAAGTGTAAAATAGATAGCTAGTGGGAAGCAGCCGCATAGCACAGGGAGATCAGCTCCATGCTTTGTGACCACCTAGAGGGGTGGGATAGGGAGGATGAGAGGGGGACGTAAGAGGGAGCAGATATGGGGACATATGTATATGTATAGCTGATTTACTTTGTTATACAGTAGAAACTAACAGAACATTGTAAAGCAATTATACTCCAATAAAGATGTTAAAAAAATAGATTCATTTTTCATAATATGAATTCATTACTGTGTTCCGCCAACATCCTCATTTTTAAGTTATTTTTTATAAAGCAATGTTTATTCTTTGTAGCACACAGTTCTATGGGTTTGGCAAAAGCATAAAATCATGTTACTGCCATGACAGTGTGATGCAGATGAGTTCCATTAATAATTCCTTATTGTAAAATTCTGCATGATAAAATACTTCTCATTGGATTGCTAAGAATATAGTATTTTATTTTAATTATTAGAAATGTATTTTTCACTCATCAATTCTTAACTTAGAGAAAATTCATCTAGGATATAGCCATTTGGAGATAGACAATCTGAGATTTAAAATACACTATTTCTTCACCATCATTAGAGTCTAGAAAGCTGTGTTATTTATCTTCTGATTTCTCTAACAATTGTGAAATGTCTTCCTATTTCAATATTTTTATATTGTAACTGATGAAAACTTTTTTAACCTTCCTATAATCTTATGTTTGAATAAACAATAGAAACATAAACATATTCGTTTGTACATATCATGTAATACTGCTTAAAAACACACAAGTAACAAATAATATTAATTGCCATCAGGGAGGATGGTATGTTTGGATATGGAGGATTCTCTCTTTTGGGCTCGCTTTAACATTGTGGATCTTTATCATAGGAGCAAATTATCTTTTCTAAATGAAATCTTATATGATTATAACAATTATTTTTCCTTTATACTTAAAGGAAAAAAAATTAAATAAACATTTGGAGAAGCATAACTCTGTTGAGTTACACAGTCTTTCTTTGCAATTTTGTAGAACATTGAGCATTGAATGTTATAAAGAACACTCACTGTTACAATGACATTTGAAACCAGCCTGATTTTTCCTTTACAGGTTTTTAATCCATTAAAAAAACAAACTAAATAATAAGGATTCCTTCTTTACCTCTAAGGTTTCCTAACTTTATTAGGCCCTGCCCTGATGTTGCTCTTTCTGAGAATTTTCTTCTGGCACACAGTGTGACCTTTCAAATATTATGAGCAAGTTGTTATGATTAGGATTCAGACTGAACAGACTGAACTGAGAGATCCAAGGCACTGTGACTGAAGGAAGGTGAGGTGCATTTCTCTTCCAAATATCACTCCATGGTGAAAAGTGGGTTGTGTTTCCAAAGATTATCCAAAAACCAGATTCCTTTAATATTATTGTTTGGGAATCTCTCAGGACATTGAAACTGGCTGATTTATATGCCTGCATCAGGAAGGGAAGGGAAGCAGTTCTCTCTTTGATGGAAAGTGACACACTTCCATGACAAGGATTTAGTCACTTGGCCACATTGTTTTAAGAGAAGGTGGGAAATATACTCTCGGGATGGGTAGCCATGCTCCAAATAAAATGCCCATTTATGTGTATATTGGCTTTCATTTGCTAACCTTCCATTTTTTCACTTTTCCTCTCTTTCAATTTTATTTACCTACTTCTTTTTGTTTGGTTTTCTTAACTCTGCTCTTCATGATGATTACTATATTCTCTCTCTATTCAAAAGTAGAATACATATAAAAATATTAATTTAATTTTGCTCTACATTCTCTGCTTCCTGACACTAAGTGTCAAAACCTCTTCCTACTATGTCCAATAGAGTACTGTTGTTTCTACTCCTAAGCGTGTGATATTCACATATTTTGGCCATGTGGGCTTCACAGACTTTTAATCACACCTAGGATTATAGGCGTCCTCAGATAGCTCCTTCCCACACATTCTTTTTAGATCACTGCATGTGACACTCCTTTCTCTTACAATGTATTTCCGTTTATAAATGTCTCCTCATTTTCTTCAAACGGGATATTCATGACTGTTTTTCATTTTCTTGTTAACATTTCATGCTTTTGGAGTAAAGAGAGTCCAGTGACATTTTTCCTATACCATTTAAAATATGACTATCCCATATTCTTTATCATTTTGTGTACTTCTCTTATGATTTGTAATCTAGTATAGGATTATATTAGATGTCACAATCAAGCTAAAGTGCCTTTAGTTATTAGAAACATTTACTTTTTTTCAATGAAAGTGGATAAAATGTTTAAAATATTTTATTGCCTAAATAATTATTTATTAAGTTTATACCTAAATTTGTCATCAACTTAAACTTGACATGGTGTTGAATGGTGTCCTGAAAAATCACTCTAGGTAGTATAAGTGGAGAGGAGTAGCTTTGGGCACTCCTCACTTTAATTCAGAACACTTGTTAATATTAGGCGGTCAAATTTCTTGGATAAAATAGCAATTAGGATCAAAGTAAAATTACTTAGAAAGGGACTTCTTTGGGGATTCCTGGGCCTAATTCCAATGTGTGTGGTGTGGGGCTGGGTGGGATTGAGGCTTCCCATACAACACCAAGCAATTCTCAGTCACCAGATGGGTGTCCTACAATTCAACTAAATTCTGATACTATCTACCCAGAGATAGCATCAGATTCCACAGTTTAGGGGTTCAGTCCTATAAGACTTTACCTCCACAAACACTTAAGATGTCAGTTACAAGTCTAAGTTGTTACCTGTGCTTCTCACTGGCTATAAATCAGAGGTTTCCATGACTTCCTACTTGGGTTCAATTCATTTGCTAGAAAATATTTTACTTACTAGATTACTGGTAACTCAGAAAAACATTTTACTTGCTAGATTATTGGGTCATTATAAAAAGATATAACTCAGGAAGAGCCAGATGGAAGAGATGCAAAGGGCAAGGTATGGAGAAAGGGCTCAGAGCATCCATGTGCTCTCCAACCATGACACTCTCCCCAGATCTCCACCTGTTCACCACCATGAAAGCTCTACACACCATGTCCTTTTGGGTTTTATAGAGGCTTCATTACGTAGGCATAATTGATTAAATCATTGGCTATTAGCAAGTGATTTAACCTCCTACCTATTTCCCCCCCTCTTCTCCCCAGAGGTTTGGGGGTGGGGCTAACGTTCCAACTCTCTAATTACTAGTATGGCTCCATGGCAACCAGAGCCCATCTAAAGTGTAGAAGACTGAATCAGGAAGAAATAGACATTCTGAACAGACTGATCACTAGTAGCAGAATTGAGTTTGTAGTCAAAAAACAAAAGTCCAGAACCAGACAGCTTCATAGGGGAATTCTACCAAACATATAAAAAAGAGCTAATACCCATACTTCTCAAACTACTCCAAAAAATTGAAGAGGGTGGAACACTCCCAAATTGACTGTACAAAGCCAACATTACCTTGATAGCAAAGCCAGACAAAGATGCTACAATAATAGAAAACTACAGGTCAATATCTCTGATGAACATAGATACAATCATCCTCAATAAAATATTAGCAAACCAAATTCAATAACATATAGAAGGATCATACACCATGATCCTGTGGGATTTATTCCAGGGATGCAAGGATGGTTCAATATTCACAAATCAATCAGTGTGATATACCTCATTAATAAAAGGATAAAAATCACTTAATCATTTCAAAAGAAAAAGCAAAAGCATTTGACAAAATTCAACATCATTTCAAAATAAAAACTCTCATCAAAAGTTAGTATAGGGGCCTCCCTGGTGGCGCAGTGGTTGAGAGTCCGCCTGCCGATGCAGGGGATACGGGTTCGTGCCCCGGTCTGGGAGGATCCCATATGCCGCAGAGCGGCTGGGCCCGTGAGCCACGGCCGCTGGGCCTGCGCATCCGGAGCCTGTGCTCCGCAACGGGAGAGGCCACAACAGTGAGAGGCCCGCATACCGCAAAAAGAAAAAAAAAAAAAAAAGTTAGTATAGAGGGAATATATCTCAACATAATAAAGGTGAATTATAACAAACCCACAGCTAACATCATACTCAACCATGGAAAACTTTTAGCTTTTCTTCTAAAATCAGGAACAAGACGATGATACCCACTCTCACCACTTCTATTGAACATAGCATTGGAAGTCCTAGTCACATCTATCAGACAAGAAAAAGAAATAAAAGGCATCCAAATCAGAAGGGAAGAAGTAAAACTGTCAGTATCTGTAGATGTCATGATAATATATATAAATAATCCTAAAATCTCCACCAAAAAACTGTTAGAACTGATAAATAAATTCAGTCAAATTGCAGGATACAAGATTAATATACAGAAATCTCTTGTTTTTCTATACACTAATAATGAACTATCAGAAAGAGAAAGCAAGAAAACAATCAAGATTAAAATTGCATCAAAAAGAATAAAATACCTAGAAATAAACTTAACCAAGAAGGTAAAGACCTGTACTCCGAAAATTATGAAACATTGATGAAGGAATTTGAAGATGATATAAAGAAATGGAACAATGTCACACTTATACAACAATAAACTCAAAATGTATTAAAGATTTGAATGTAAGATCTGAAATAATAAAAATCCTAGAAAAGAACAGAGGCAGAACACTCTTTCATATAAATCATAGCAATATTATATATTTTACATCAGTTTCCTAAGCAAAAGAAACAAGAACAAACAAACATATCAAAACAAAAAAATTACAGACACAAAAATAAAAAACAAGAAACAAATGGGACCTAATCAAACTTAAAAGTTTTTGCACAGCAAAGGAAACCATTTCCAAAATGAAAAGACAGTTTAGTGAATGGGAGAAAATATTTGCAAATGATACAACCAATAAGGGGGTAATATGCAAAATATATAATCAGCTAATAAAACTCAATATCAAAACAAACAAACAACCTGATTAAAAAATGGGCAGAAGACCTGAATAGACTTTTTTCCAAAGGTATACAGATGACCAACAGGCACATGAAAAGATTCTCAAAATTGCTATTCATCAGAGAAATGCACATCAAACCACAATGAGATACAATCTCACACCTGCCAGAATAGGTATCATGAAAAAGTCTAAAAATACCAAATGTTGGAGAGGATGTGGAGAAAATGGAACCCTAGAACAGTGTTGGTGAAAATGTAAATCAGTGCAGTCACTATGGAAAACAGTATGGAGGTTCCTCAAAAAATTAAAAATAGAACTACCATATGACCTAGAAATTCCACACCTGGGTACATATCTAAAGAAAATTAAAACACTAGCTGGAAAAGACATGCACCCCATTATTCACAGCAGTATTACGTACAGTAGCCAAGATAAGGAAGCAAGCTAAGTGTCCACAAATAAATGAATGGATAAAGAAGATGTGGTGTGTGTGTGTGTGTATATATTTACATACACAGGTACATGCACACAACAGAATGTTACTCAGCCAGAAAATAGAATGTGATTCTGCCATTTGCAATGACATGGATGGACTTAAAGGGTATTATGCTTAGTAAAATAAATCAGAAAGAGAAAGGCAAATACTCGCTATTATCACTTATATGTAGAATCTAAAACTTAAAACAAATAGATGAATATGACAAAACAGAAACAGACTCACAGAGAACAAACTAGTGGTTACCAGTGGGAAGAGGGAAGGTGTGGGGGCAAGATAAAGGTAGGGGATTAAGAGGTACAAACTACTATGTATAAAATAAGCTACAGGATATGTTGTACAGCACAGGGAATACAGCCATTATTTTGTAATTAATTTAAATAGAATATAATCTACAATAATATTGGAGCACCATGTTGTACACTTGAAACTAACATAATATTTTAAATCCACTATACTTCAATAAAAAAGAATAGTAAAAGAAAAGAAAAAATAGATTTTCTGAACCATCTACATACATATGGCACTAAAAGCCTATAGAATATAATTATAATTAGATTTGATGTTGTGCAGTCTTTTTCCTTGGTCTATAAGTCCTCTATAATACTCTTAATTGTTGCTGCTGCCTTTCTAAAGGTAATCTCTTTTATCATTTGATCATTAAAAAACAAAGAAAAAATGAATGAAACTGAAGGAAAAGTAAAACTTCTAATCTGCAGTATTAGACAGATTACTGCATACAGTTTCAATCCATTTTTTTTTTTAACTTGTGGGAACATTTTAGTGACAGTCACTTCAATTAACTTGTAAACTGACCAGTACTTCCTGGATATTATTGAGGAGCTACTCATGTTGTCATGAATTAAAACTGTACTTACTTCTCGAGCTATTGGCAATGCTTGTATTACCTAAACCATGAGACATGGGTCAGGGGCCTAGCTATGATATAATTTAGGACCCATTGAAGAAGCATCTCTGCAGAGTGAACTAAAAAGGTGAGGGAAAAAAAGTGAAAAGAGCACCATCCTTAGGAGTATAGGCTCTGAGGCCTAAATGCATAATTTCAAATTCTAGTTCTGCTAGACAGCTGAGCGACCTTGGGCCAGGTACTTAATCTCTGTTCTTCAGTTTACTCACCTCCCTATGATGGCTAGTGTAACTAGATTCTACCTTGAAGAAGTATCATTAGAATTACAGGAGTTAATATATATCAGGTACTTACCACAGTGCTTGGTATATATTATAGTAAATACTTTTGTCTTTATTATATACCTTGTGCCCTATTTTTTCAATATGTGAACATAATCAAACCTGTGATGTTGTTCAATGAAGATAAACTAATATCACCCACTACAAAGTACTAATAAGTAGTGTATACCTTTTATAACAATGAGAAAAAAATGGATGAAACTCTTAAAAAGAATTTAAAATTTGAATTCAACCATTTATTTTTGCCATAGGAATAAAAACCTAAAACAAGCAAAGGCATTAAAAAAAAAAACAAAAAAGAAACAGAGTAAGCATGTTAAGAAAGGTGGTTTATTTTTCAAAACTAATTTAAGTGCATTTTTCTAGAGCAGAAAATCAGAGGAAATATTGTCTTAGCAATTCAAACATACTTCTTTGCTTTCTGTAGGATTGCATACATGTTTAGTCAAAACTCCCAAAGAAAATCTATTTTGATGCATAGACACTAATGAAATCAAATATTTCTGAAATAACCACAAGTATTACTTATTTTGATTGCCATTAACAGAAATGAGAAATAACGATGGTTCAAGAGAGGGAAGAGTTTTTTTATTTTTTATTTTTTGTCAACATAAAAATTAATTTAGGGGAGGGAAACCCAGGGCGAATTGGTACACTTTCTTTCTGCTTCTCCCTACTTAGCAAGTGGCTTCCACCTAAAAACCATTTCTTTCTTTCTTTCTTTCTTGGCTGCACCACACAGCTTGTGTGATCTTATTTCCCCAACCAGGGATTGAACCTGCACTGTCAGCTGTGAAAGTGCAGAGTCCTAAACACTGGACCACCAGGGGATTCCCTAAAAGCCATTTCTTTATGGCAGAGGCCTGCTGGAGTTCTATCTAATGTGTCCATATTACAGACTATGGCTGATGGAAGTGGAGACAGGGCAAAGGGCTCTTACAACGTCTGTCTCCTGATGAGGAGCTTTCCTGTAACTCCTAAACCAAAACTTCACATGCATTTCATTGACCTCATTTAGCTATAAGGAAGGCTGGAAAGGTCATCATTTAGATAGGCCTACTTCTATGCATAATAAAAATAAGTTATATGTCTTTTTGTCCACATAGTTAACACTGTCTTGAAAGAAATACCTCCCATAGCACCTATTCTCCTGAAACTATGCACCACCCATGGTGAACATGATTTTAATTTCCTCTGAGCAATTGTGACTTATCTCTTTTTGATATCTTCCTTTAATTTTTAAAAGTTATTTAAAGTTAAAGAAATCACTCTCACTGACTTCAGACTATACTACAAAGCTACAGTCATCAAAACAATAAGGTACTGGCATAAAAACAGAAATATAGATCAATGGAACAGGATAAAGAGCTCAGAAATAACCCCACACACACCTATGGTCAACTAATCTATGACAAAGGAGGCAAGAATATACAATGGAGAAAAGACAGTCTCTTCAATAAGTGGCATTGGGAAAACTGGACAGCTACATATAAAAGAATGAAATTAGAACACTGTCTAACACCATGCACAAAAATGAACTCAACATGAGTTAAAGACCTAAATGTAAAACTGGATACTATAAAATTCTTAGAGGAAAACATAGGCTGAACACTCTCTGACATAGGTTGCAGCAAGATATTTTTTGATCCACCTCCTAGAGTAATGAAAATAAAAACAAAAATAAACCAATCAGACCTAACTTAAACTTAAAAACTTTTGCACAGCAAAGGAAACCATAAACAAGACAAAGAGACAAAGAGACAACCCTCAGAATGGGAGAAAATATTTGCAAACAAAGCAACCGACAAGGGATTAAACTCTAAAATATACGAACAGCTCATGCAGCTCAATATCAAAAAAAAAAAAAACCAACCAAAATAGACACTTCTCCAAAGAAGACATACAGATGGCCAAAAGGCACATGAAAAGATGCTCAACATCACTAAGAATTAGAGAAATGCAAATCAAAACTGCAATGAGGTATCACCACACACAGGTCAGAATGGCCATCATCAAAAAATCTACAAACAATAAATGCTGGGGAGGGTGTGGAGAAAAGGGAACCCTCATACACTGTTGGTGGGAATATAAATTGGTATAGCCACTATGGAGAACAGTATGGAGGCTCCTTAAAAAACTAAAAATAGAGCTACCCTATGTTCCAGCAATCCCACTCCTGGGCATATATCCAGAGAAAACCGTAATTCAAAAAGATACATGCACCCCGATGTTCATTGCAGCACTATTTACAATAGCCAGGACATGGAAGCAACTTAAAAGTCCATCAACAGGTAAATGGAAAAAAATATAAACAGATAAATAAATGGAATATTACTTAGCCATAAAAAAGAACAAAATAATACCATTTGCAGTGACATGGATGGACCTAGAGATTGTCACACTGAGTGAAGTAAGTCAGACAGAGAAAGACAAATATCATATGATATCACTTATGTATGGAATCTAAAAAAATGGTACAGAAGAACTTATTTACAAAACAGAAATAGAGTCACAGATGTAGAAAACAAACTTACGGTTACCAAGGAGGAAAGGGGGATGGATAAATATGGAGATTGGTATTGACGTATACACACTACTATGTATAAAGTAGATAACAACCTACTGTATAGCACAGGGAACTCTATGCAATACTCTGTAATGACCTATATAGGGAAAGAATCTAAAAAAGAGTGGATACATGTATATGTATATCTGATTCACTTTGCTGTACACTTGAGACTATCATATTGTTAATCAACTATACTCCAATATAAAAGAAAATTTTTATGAGAATAAAAAATTAAAATATAAAGTTATCGGTGTACATGTCTTAGTTTACATATTACTGCATACGATTAACAAATGCCTTATATAAAATAATAAAATTACTTTTCCCACTAAAGAAAAGTAAATATTAAGGCAGTTTGACAGTCAGTACATATTTATTGGAATTAATCAATCGATGTTAAACATTTTGTATTAAAAAACTGAGTTTTTTTTCAAGAAAAAATTCTAAACTCTTACATGTCAGGAATATGCATTTATTTCTAAATCGATACTGAATATGTGGGACGTTGTTCTCCCTAAACAAATTTCCAAGCATGCATTAACCAGTTAACCAATTCTGTCCAGTTCCCTTTTTTACATGATTAAATTGTATTTGAGATCACCTTCTGAGCTCCTTTTAAATGTGATTGAGTAGAGTCTAAGGTTAAATAGAGAGAATTCTTCAAAACAAGGACCCATACAGAATTTCCTTTATAGTGATGAATATCTTTAAAGAAAATTTGTCATAAGTAGGCTAAATTACTGTATTCCATCTTAGAGAAATGTCATGCTGAGGTGATGTTTTAAAAATGAAGTCATTCCTTAGCTATCTTTGCTGAATTTATTTTCAATGACTAAAACTTGAAAAGTATTCATTCCAGGAATGAACAAAATTCCTTCAAATAAAATTACTGAACTCTTCCTAGCTGGGAACATGCATTTATTTCAAAATCAATCGTAAACGTGTGAGGCAGCTTTCTACTGGACAGGAGATAAAAAAGGAACAGCAAGCAGAGAACAAATCATGCAGGACATTGCAGGCAATATTCAGGACTTTTTGCTTTTAGCCAAAAGAGAATGGGAAGCTTCTGAAGAGCTTGATAAGGAGAAAGGACATAATCATACATTCATTTAAAAAATATAACTCAAGGTGCAATTTGAAGAATAGATTAGAAATAAAATAAAGTGGATTTGGGATTAACCAGGTAGAACCACGTTGCAATAATACAGAAAATAGATGATTGTGTTATGGATTAGGAGAGTGGCAGTGGGGTTAGAAAGGGTTTTACACAAAGAGGTAAAATAAATATGACTTATGATTAATTAGGAGTAGGAGGCAACAAAAGCAACTCTTAGATTTCTGGCTTGAGAAAATGAGTGTTGATTGTTGCTGTGATGAAATACACAATACTAAAGAAGTTTGGAAGGTATGATGTGTATATTTTAGATATTCTAAATTTGATTTATTTGCCCATATTCAAGTGGAAATATCCACTATGGTATGGCTAAACATTTCTATAACTCAAGAAAAAAGACTGGGAAAAGATAGATCAAATGTTGTCTGCATATAGATTAATTAAAATAATTTTAGTGTATGAGATCACTTTGTGTGGACCAAGAAGAGTTCCTTGGATAAAATTCTGAACATTGCCCACATTCTGGAGAAGAAACCAGCACAGAAGACTGAAAAGGAGCTGCCAGAAATAAAAAAGGCAGACATAGAAAGAGTGTTGTCCTTGAAGATATGAGGAGGAGGTGATCTGAAAGGACAGTCATTTCAAAGATATCTGAGTATTTATTTGAGACTTAAAAGTGTTCATTAGATTATCCAAGTGTAAATTTGGCATGAATAATTTCGGGAGGGTGCTAGAGGCATTAAGCCAGAATGGAAATGTCTGAGTAAGGAGTAGGAAGTACAGAATTTGTAGACAACAGTTGTGCACAACATATTTTGGAAAGTTGGTTCTGCATGAGAAGAGAAAATGGTGGCAGTGATTAAAAAGTGATGAAAAAAAGGAGAGTATTTTAAAGGGACCAAGACTTGAGCATTTTAAATACTGGTAAGGTGGAGTCAGTAGAGGGAGAATACTATGAGATGAAGTTGGGAGAAATTATAATTTACAACAAATATTTCCTTAATTTGTGGAATAAGATCTAGAATAGACTTAGATTATAAAGAAAAAAAATTACTTGAAAAACTATATACAGGGAAGATACAGATGAAAATACATTGTTAGACTTGTTATACAAAGATGAAGGAGTAAGCGAACCTTTAAGAAGTTAAAAGAGGGAGGGGATATGGGGACATATGTATGCATATGGCTGGTTCACTTTGGTGTACAACAGAAACTAACACAGTATTGTGAAGCAATTATACTCCAGTAAAGATTAAAAAAAATAAAAAGAAGGTAACATGCAAAATAACTGAAGAGAGAAGGGAAATGGTTAAAATATTTCAAGAAGAGACCAGGAAAATTTTTTGACTATGTTTATGAATTAACAATGATTAAGCAATTTAAGGGGTTCCATGATGATGCTAACTATTAATTTATAGTCACCCAAATATCCCTAGCTCTGAAATATTCTTTAGATGTTATCGTTAGCCAGGCTGTGTTTGGAGCAGGCTGATGGGATTTACACAGATACTGGATAAGGGGCAAAACGTGGAATATTGACATCATAGAAGCAGCCATAAAGACAAGTTGATGGCTGATGTATTATGCAAAAATGCAGAGGAATTAGAGGTCTCAGTTATTTCAAAGGACAGTTTGGGAAACAATTAAAGAAGTGTTATGAGAGAAATAGCTGATTTCGGAAGTAGGAATATTTCTTATCATAATACATTAAAGGTGTGACCATGGGAATGTGTGTCATAAGAGTCATGTGGGAGAAGTTATTGAACAGGTCAGGGAACTGTGAGGATGGCTTCCTGGATGGGTTACTTACCTATTCTTTGAAATCACTAACCAAGAATAAGATTTTCATGATTGTAGAAGGGAAAGCTATATGCCAGTTATCCTGGTTTTTAATTAATTAAGAGGAATGATCAGAAATGTGTTTTAAAAAAAAGGTAACTTGAGGAGGAGGGAGTGTTTGAGAAAATTGCATTACTTTATAAGAAGCAACGGTTTACTGATTCATCAGTTTAGTTTAAAATGTCCATGAGGGTGAGAAAGGAAAAGAGGAGGGAAGCAGGGGAAAGAAGAAAATGCACCTAAGCCCTGAATTTGAAGTTAGGAGGATTTGGAACAATGAGTAACCCATCTTGAGGGCTTCACTGAAAAGAACATTTTATGGAAGAGCCAGACTCCCCTAGGTAACTTTATATGGTCAACCCATGGCCTTTCACAAATTATTTGTTCCTCATAACACATCTAACAAGCATGGACCAATGAATCTTCCTACCTTGCACAGTCCCTTCTGCCTAAATCCTTAATGTAATATGAGTTTAAAACTTTTGATTTAGGAAAGACTTCAGGAAAATGAGAGTGTTTAAATCCCAGAGGAAGGCTTTGCTTGGAGAAAAATGGTAAAAAAAAAAAAAAAAAAAATCTAATAACAGAACAATCCCTGAATTTTCTTCCCTTTTACAATTTGTTCCACCTGCAATGCTTTCAAAAAAAACTCCTTTACCATTCTTATGTGGTTCAACTATTATCATACACTTGAAGTTTTTCTAAGCTACTTATTTTTTGGATGAAAAATCACTATATAGATAGATGATAGATAGATAGATACATCAATTTTCTACAAATATATATAAAATCGATCTAGGGATCTACCAACCTATCGCTCCATCTATCTGACACTTAGCACACACTACTTAATGCTCTCATTTGTATTTTATCTGTTTGTATAGTTATCCCAAAGCAGTATTACACTGTGTAAATACAAACATAGAGAATATGTTTCTTTTTTATCTTCCAGCACTGAAAGCATTGAAATTGTTTACTTAGATTAATGTAGGCACTACCTTCATTTTATTCTGAGTGGTTTGGTAACATAGGTGTTGGGCTGCACCTCACAGACGTACAAGGCCTGTACTTGCCCTGCTTCAACACTGAAGAGCCCGGGGTCAGCAACAGAGAATCAGTGGTCTAAGGGATGGGGGGACTTACACGTCTGAAGCAAGGTCCTAGAGTGATATTCCACCGTGTGCTGCAGGCCGAATGTCTTTGCCCCCGGGGGGGAGGGGAGATGACCAGTTATAGGGGAATTGATGTCAGGTGGGCTCATTAGTTATCAGGGAAACCAGTAGAGGGACAGCTCACTGCCCCTTTGATAAGAACAATCACCAGCTGGGGTCTGGGGCAAGTAGGTAGGAAGGTCAGTCATGTGCGTAGGGTTTAAGTGAAGCAGGCACTGGTCGGGCAGGGGATGGACAGAGAGCAAGAGAACAGCCATCGTGAGTGGCCTCACCATACATTAGGGATGACATCAAAACACATGGTGTCCTATGTGATGACGTGATGTAAATGATTTTGTGAGAACAGCACCTCTGAGAATAGTAGTGATGGACAGATTTTAGTGGTTTCTTTATGCAGATCATCTAAATTCCAAGAGGTGGGTAGAGTACCTAGAGGAAAACAAAATTATTTTTATATTGACACCTTTTGAAAGACACACACTAATCTATCAACAGATACTGGTAGTCAATGAAATACAGGTTGAAAATGTTGTACCTGAGGAATCTGGAAAAGCAAACTGTAAATAAAAGCCAGAAGGGTTTAAAGGTTATTCAGTCCAGTGTTTCCCAACATATGCTTCTACTGCTGCACTAATGCAACATCTTCCCTTTTGTAATATGTTTCATTACCCACAGGAATTCTCCAGTATTTGTCTGAATGAGAATCACTGATCTTTCTAAACCTCATTTTACAGAGGCTCAAAAGTTACGTGATTTGTCCAAGGTCACATAATAATTTTGCGACACAGCTTAGAGTGAAACACAGGTATCGTGACTTATAACTTAGAGTTCTTAATATTACACCTGTTTTCTTTCTGTCGCTAATTACAACTACTTTACCATCTGAGTCCCTTAACCTTATTTGATAACTTAATTGTTCCCTACCAGTGTAATGCCTATGACTGCCTCTGATGGGGACTTGAGAGTGGTCTCTTTATAGATAAACAGGGAATATAACAACTTATATGTAGGCTAAGATAATTTACAATAGGAAGAAAATAGTCTTACACTCTCTGAGAATATGAAAATCCATGGATACAGTTTTAAATTCCAGATGCAGCAACTCTGCTTAGAGAAAAACTGAAATCTATCCAGAGTAGTATGTCCAGAAAGGGAAAGAGATTTTAAAACAGTAGTTGAAGGATTTGAGGATCTTTACCCTGGAGAACAAATAATTTGGAAGGAATGTAATAAAATGTTTTAAAATTATCAGGACTTTTATAGGATCCTTGGAATTCCCAAATTTTGATTTTTTTTTTTTTTTTTTTTGTGGTACGCGGGCCTCTCACTGTTGTGGCCTCTCCCGTTGAGGAGCACAGGCTCCGGACGCGTAGGCTCAGCGGCCATGGCTCACGAGCCCAGCCGCTCCGCAGCATGTGGGATCTTCCCGGACCGGGGCACGAACCCGTGTCCCCTGCATCGGCAGGCGGACTCTCAACCACTGCGCCACCAGGGAAGCCCCTGATGAGTTTTGATAATGTACATGTGGGTTTGAAATTAGTCTTCATTTACTTAGTGGGTAGAATAAAGATTGGAACATGGAAGCTACAAGGAAAAAAATTTTGACTGATGCCTTTGGATCACATCCTTGTAGAACTGCCTCCAAAATACAATGACTTGACTTTAGAAAGAGATTTCTCTATCACTGTGACCCTGATGATTCATACTATGGCAATAACATCACCTCAAATTTCTGGGAATCTACTATCCCATCCTTAATGAGAGATAATTTGGCATATCAATCTATTTAAGCAAGATCTCTTGAAATTGATTTCTAAGCTGAACAGTTTGATTTCTAAGCAACACACTTTGAAGTCTACCTTTTAATACTTCCACACAATAATTTCCCAGTATGCTTCTTCCAATATCATGAGCTTTCATTTTACTGGGAATTGTCCTTTATTTGGAAATCTTCAGCCAAATGAAATTCTTATCCAGTAAAAAACACAAAATATCTTATTTTGTATTATAATTTAACTTTAAACATTTTGTCTGGTAATTTCTGCTCATCAAGTTACCTAATTCTACTCTGAAAATATGTAGTATAAAATTATTATTCATTTTTGGTTATTTCCTTGTTAAATATTTTCCAAGAGAATGAAATGGGATAGGACACTCATAACTTACCCAATATAAGGTTCCTGTGAGTGAACCACACCTTAAATCAGCATGACTGTAAATCTCCTATATCTTGACAAAAATGAACAGATCTAAACCAACAGAGTGAAATGAAATATATTGGAAAATTCACTGACTTTAGATTCAAGGAACATTTTTTTTTTTTTTTCTTTTTGCGGTATGCGGGCCTCTCACTGTTGTGGCCTCTCCCGTTGCGGAGCACAGGCTCCGGACGCGCAGGCTCAGTGGCCATGGCTCACGGGCCCAGCCGCTCCGCGGCATATGGGATCCTCCCAGACCGGGGCACGAACCCGTATCCCCTGCATCGGCAGGCGGACTCTCAACCACTGCGCCACCAGGGAGGCCCAAGGAACATTTTTTGATAGTTACTATTTCATGGTGTGCCAGTTGTTCTAACTCTCTAAATTTAGGTTTGATATACACAAAATAAAGGTGGTATGTGTTATTTGAATATTCAAAAAAAAGTATTTTCTGTAATACCCAATAAATGCTAGTTCCTCTCTAGAGACTTCTGGAAATCAGAAATTGGTAGAAGCAAATGCTAGATTTAAGATCATTTATTTACAGGGTACTTGGATTTTAAACAGTAATTTCTTTTTAATTTCAGAACTTTGAGAAATTTTCTTATCTACTAATAAAGAGGGAAAACAAATTTTGTATAGAAAGTTGGGGTTTTACTACATCAATATCACTTAACAACAGTATATTTTTTTAGTTATTAACTATAAAGAAAGAATGAGGAATAAAAAAGGAAATGTAGCTCAAAAAAATCAGAAAGATGTTAACTGACAACTTGGTTGAGAAAACCCCTTTTGATAAAGTGTGGGGATCATAACTCATACAGATATTAAAATAAAATTAGCAAATTACTAGAATGTTCCCCACAATATGAAAAAAAAGTAGGAGAATGTAATTGGCTACCTTTATAATGATATCAGATGTCATTTTAAAAAGCTGTAAGATGATACTACATCACCATGATAGAAACAGAGTAGAACAGACACGTAATTACAAAAGTCAATTAGAATTTGAGAAGGGAATATGATTGCTGTTGGGATGTTTGTATCTTAACAGAATTGTGTTATAGTGTTATTGTTAATGAACTAAAAAATAGATTCTTGCAAATCGTGTTTATGTCTAATTTCTTATTGTTCCAGCTATGTAAGAAAGTGGAATGAATGGAGAACAAAATAAGGCACTGAAAAAAAATATGCCTGGTAGCTTTGGGGGGAAATTTTGTAGTAGAGAAGAAAAAAGGGAGAGGGAGAGAGAGAGAGAGAGAGAGAGAGAGAGAGAGAGAGAGAGAGAGAAAAGGGAGGAGAATAGTATGAATTGATGTTTTGGTTATTGTTGATTGCGTCTGTCCACCACAGCATTGTTAATACTCCAATTCAAACCTCTTATGTTCTTGTTTCTACTGTAAGCAGTTCTTTGCAGGAAAACACCCTCAGCAGGAAACCGCTTTTCTTGTCAATTTAGCAAGGCAAAATTGTAACTAATTTTAAATCAGGTGTCCCCATGCTCTACTGATCTCTGGCCCTAGCACACCTTTCAAATCTTTTGATCACACAATACTTTGCCTAACCTGTTGGTTCTTTCCATAGATAAAGAAGTAGAAATGAAGAATGAGTAATTAGCAGGTGACCAGATCTCTTCCCTAGCTTCCCCTTCAGTAATCTCACAAACTGTGTGAACAAGACAGCATCTAAAGAAAGATCACAGGAAGTCGACAAGCCTGCACGCAGAGGAGGATGGTGACAACTCTGACCACCATCTCAATGATTAACTAAGATTACTTCCCCTTTCCCTTTAAAAACTTTCATGGCTGAGCAGAATCTTCGGAGTTGGTTTTTGGGGGACACTGAGCCCACCTTCTCCCTAGATCACCGGCTTTCTGATTAAAAGTAATGTTTTCCTTTCTACCAGCACTTGCCTCTCAACTACAGATTTCTGAGTGGAGAGCAGCCAGACCTGAGTTCAGTAACACACCCAACACAATATTTTATATTACCAACTGCCTTTTCAGTCTCCCAACAGAACCTAACAAAGCCCTTTTCTCATCTTGCATAAAAACATAGGAAAGATATTTCCAGAACCCAAGTTTCATAATATAACAATTTTATTAAAATCACCCAATAGGCATATATATCTGTAGAGAACATTCAAAAAGCTTTAACAAAATATCAAACACTGCTACAACTAGTCTCTTCAGAGTGATCATTCTCAAGTCTCATCATCCACCCATTCCTTTCTCCCTACCTACCTCTCATTGTGACCTATTACAGATCATAAATGTTCCATCATACATTCAAGATGCCTGTTATAAAACACAACCCTTTATATTAGTCAATATAACTTTTCTACCACCCTCCACTACACACATGGCATATACGTGTAACACTCATTTTTACAGCTCTATTCTCTAGTAGACTGAATTGCTTAAGGTGGTGCCATAGCTCAGTTAACTATGTCTGCCTAATACCTGTTACAATATCTCTTACATAGTACTTAATCAGGTGTTATTAGACAGATGAAGAAATGATGAATGGATATCTTTGATACTCAAAAAGAGGGAAAAACTGATATTCTCACTTTAACCAAATAAGCAGAGGGCCATCCCACTCCTTCTCACAATCCCACTCTCAGTGATGAGAACTTCTAGAGGAGACGTGCTTAGAGAAAATGTTTTTAACACCGTTTCAATGACTTGTTCAAATACTTCAAAAAAATGGACTGAGAGATTGGTAAATAAAGGGTAGATAGGTAAGATAACTTAATATTTGAGTGGTAAACAATATTTTTATCAGAATTGTTAGAAAATTAGAATTTACATGTCTTAATACTTCACTAATAAGGCATAGAGAGCTAAGAGATATTGGAAAGTGATTTGATGGCATTCTTTCAATTTCTGTTAGGTAAAAAAAATAATTCGGGAAAATTTAGTGCCAGGACTGCCAATGGTTATGCCAAATTTCAACCAGTGAGAATCTAAATTCCAATAATTTACTGTTTAAGCATTTTTTTCCCATTTGTAGATCCCTGAACAACTTACAAAAATAGTTCTTCAGACAGGTCATAACAAATTTAATAATGCTAATGGTATCCCATAGACTATATATCAAAAGAATTATGCTTATCAAAAGAATTATGCTTAACCCATCTAACCCAGGGTCAGAAAAATTTACCTTTAAAATTCAGTTTTTAGATGCTTAGCCTGAAACCATGAGAGGAAAATTTTATATACACAAGTAAATCTGATTCTTTTCTTTCCGCTGTTTTTCATTTTCAGGTTTTCTATAAAAAGCATCTAAAACTTTGTGTTTATAAAAGAAAAAACGTGTTAATAACTAATCCCCAAATACAAAAAGGCCACATCATTTTTCAACTTGTTTGTAACTAATCAGTTGATAGTGTGTTTCTCAAATTCAATCATATTGGTGTTTGTTTAGAATTCTGCTAATGAGCACTCCTGGCATAAGATTTAGGCTATTCAGAAAAGACTGTTCCAGATTCTTCCAGCAGGTAAAAATATTCTCTTGAATTAATCCTATCCTTTGCATAGACATTCTTAGTTTTTCCAGTTTGGAAAATAAGGCTGACCTTTCTCTAACTGAGAATTGCCAAAAATTTTCAAGCATATTATAAACACATTTTGTAGTCAATGCATTGTTTGTGTATGTATGTGAATGAGTTTTCTTAGTCAAACATGAAGACTATTGAACAATTCACACATTGACTATGAAGCAGTACATAGTAAGTATGATTGAAAATTTATGATTGAATGTAGTCCAAGGAAAAATTAGCCAACTATTCATCTGTATCAAACTCTTTCTCTTACTGATTAGTTTATTATCACAATACACAGCGTCCTGCTGTACTTATGACATAAAATTAATATTTTACATTATGTCCTTCCTTCTTTGTAATGCAACTATCAGAAATTAAATGTGAATAATATATAGGTACATCTTAAGCAACCCATATTTTAAGTCTGTGCTGTTCAGCTATGGCTATGAAAATTAAAATGAAATTTAATTAATTAAAAATTCAGTTCTTCAGTTGCACTAGTCACATTTCTTATGCTCAACAACTAGCATATTATAAAAATTTCAATCATTAGAGAAAGTTTTATTAGACAGCACCACTCTAAGACATAATTTTATAAAGTGGATTTCACAATTCTTTAGAAAAATGTGTTATCACACACAAAAAAGATTATCCCATTTTCTAACAAGCTTATAAAAAATGGGCTAAATATTTTATATTAAATAAGTTCATTTACTTCACAAATTTGGAGAAATTTTAAAACAGCAGTAAATATTTTCAATTAAAAAAAAATCTCCCAAACTTTCCTGCTTGAGGAAATATTCCCTTTGTGTTAAAAAAAATATGCATATTTGGGCTTCCCTGGTGGAGCAGTGGTTGAAGGTCTGCCTGCCGATGCAGGAGACGCGGGTTCGTGCCCCGGTCCAGGAGGATCCCACATGCCGCGGAGCGGCTGGGCCCGTGAGCCATGGCCGCTGAGCCTGCGTGTCGGGAGCCTGTGCTCCGCAGCGGGAGAGGCCACAACGGTGAGAGGCCCGCGTACCGCAAAAAAAAAAAAAAAAGAAAAGCATATTTGCATAGATCTATTACATTAAATTGGCTACGTTTGGAAGAAAAGGAGAGGAAGTAGCTGGAGGAAATGAAGGGGTAGAGCTGAACAAGAGCAAAGACTTAAACGTACCAGGAGCAGCGCATCGTAAACCCAGAAATGTGATGAATTCAATCTCTATACCAAAAGGTAAACAAAATGTGATATAACAAACAGCATGCTTTCCCAGAAATATAGGGAAATTATGGTCTAAGACAATATCCCTTATGCTACCCAGTATATCAGCATTCTTATATCCTTATTAAAATTACTACCAAAAATTCTTTGCTACAGGTAAAGGCACTTGCTTATTTTCTTCAAATAACAACTTTGCAAATATTGAGTTCTATATAAAGGACAAACACCCAAGGAAAAAACAGAGTAAACAAAATATCTCATCTTAACTTTACGTCTCCAAATTTAATTTATAAAGCATTTATTTTCATCCAAACACCAAATATTTTCAGACTATGAAACATGTCTTAATTCTGTGAGATTATTTGCTCATTAGTTAAACTTAAATATATGCATAAAATATAGACAGTAATATATTTATTGAAATGTTAATAACAGATTAATCTTGTAGATCCTAAAAATATTCAAATACTACACCAAATGTTCTACTCTCTGTCCATTTCGAGACTCATTGCCACGCAAAACTAAACTATACCTTGAGATTGGATTTACAACAATCACACAGGATGCAAATATGTAGCATTAAAAGGTCATTACCAAATCTGCTGTGAACACATCAGAAGCAACAGGAAGATTAAGACTGAAGATAAAATAGTTTCTACATCAAGTGGTTTTCAGTTTGTATGGATAAAAACATGGTCCTTGGTATTCTTTTTATGACAACTTGCATTGAAATTATTTATTTAATTTTTCTTCTATAAAGTGCTAATTACTTATTCAATACAAAAATCCTTAAAATTAGAAACAGAACCTTCACCAGCTGTTTGGCACTGTACAAGACACTTAATCAGGCTGGGCAACGTTCTTTTTAAAAAAACGTTGCTGCAATAAATGATCTAGAAGGACCCTAGGCTTCTATGTTGCATGCTTACCTCAATGTCTTAAATACAATGGTGCATTGAAAACTCCTTCCTTAAGATAAAGATAATATATCAGCAAAGATTTAATTATACATGGAATTCACTTTGGAGATAATATTTATAAATTAGACAATTATTATGAATAAGATATATGAATTCAAGTTTTAAGATATTATTGGAAGTTATTGTTTTATTTTATGAAATGGGAGATTAATGTTTCTTCTCATTAAGGATTCCAACCAAAACAGATAGTGTTTTCCTTTGCCCTTTTTATTCTATTAGCCAAATATCTATTCTTATAATTTTGTCTATAAGTATTACGAAGTCATTCAAGTGAGAAGTTACCATTATCTCTTGTCTTTTAACATCTCTTTAAACATTAACTGTATGCATGTAAATCTTTATTTTTTTTCATTTCATTACTATATGTTTCAAAATTTGAAACTATGTTATATGACTTCAAAATCCTTTTCTAAATTGAGGCTTAATATTATCATTCCACTACTGTTTATTTTTATTTTTCCTGATTATTAAAAGGTAGATTCAAACAAAGCAATAGCAGTTAAAACACATTTGGTTTCAGAAAACTGTGTATACACCCCCAATGATTTGCCTTTGCTTACTTAATATACGCCAAACCTGGTGTCTCCATTTTATTACTTCCCAATCACTTTTCAATTTATACTGCTTTGACTTCACTCAGGACTCTAATAAAATGACCCCCCTGAGTTTACTAAGATACCTTAATTTTGCAAAATCTAACAGACATTTTCCAGTCATCATACTTAACATGAGTGACATTCAATATTCTAGTGGACCACTCTTTGTTTCATTCATGTCTGTGATATTGTATATTCCAATTTTGGTTTTCCCCTGTTGTCTTTCACTCCTTCTAGTCATACTGTTTTGCTTATTCATCATGCCCTGCTTTCTTGCTACATCAGTTATTCCAACAAGGAAAGAGAAACCAACAGTAATTTGAACAAGGAAAGCTTAATATAATCTATATCATGCGGTCTCCCTCCTACTGTTTTGAATTTTACTGGGCCCAAATAATTATCTCTGCAACGAACACGGATACAGAGAATTACATTTTCACCAAAAAAAGAAAGCAATGATGCAAGAGTGATGTAAAATGATAATTGGAAATTATCCTTTGGGCTGATGAGAATGTAGGTAAAATGGACATGGTGGCAAATAGAAGAGCATATTTTTATCTGAAAGGGCAGGTATTCCTTATCTCCACAGTTCTGTCCTATTTTCACTCTGCTGGAATCTGGTTTCAGTGTTGTAAGATCTTTCTTAACTTTTTAAAGAAAATCTAAAAGCCAGATTCTTAAAGCCAAAATTTAAAATGGTCTCTCAAACAAAACACAACAAAACATATTCTTAGCCCAACAAATACATCTATAAGACATACTGAACCAATAGAGGCCATCATGAATGTACATAGATATATATAATGTATATGAAATTGGGCCTTTAGAGACATGGTCTAATCCAGAATAAGAGAAGACAATATCAATCTTGTGCTTGTCCAATACCACCCATAACATGATCAGTGGGAGGCTGTTTGTAACCTAAGACTGAGAAAATGCAAACCAAGAAAGTGGAGCTCAGCCGTCTGGGTTGCTTTTTTCTGAGAGCATTTGCTTTCCCAACAGAGGCAGCTGAGAATCTTTGTTATAAGTGGCCTGGCAGGATTAGGAAAACAAAATGTAAATTCTAGTTCTATAAAGGGCTGTAGTCTAGGATTGCAGAAATAAAGGTGAACTCCAAGTAAATTCTCCTCAGCCATGATGGAACTCAACTAGTAGTGCTTCCATGTAAACAACGGTTTTGTAATTTCTAGAGGTTTGAGGCAATGTCAACTGACTACTCTCCATTATTAAACTTCTCACAGTTTTCCAGAATAATAGTTTCAGTACTATCTCTAAAATCTTAGGGAGTTTACTACGGTTGAACCATATAGTCTGGGCTTCCAAATTTCTCAGGTAGGTGATAAATGATAACCAAGAAACCATAGGTCAGAATTCCATCATGTTTTCTATGCTATGGGAATAGAAATACTAATAAAAGACTCTGATTCTTTCTGTCACTAGCAGTTGTTGGTACTGAAAAGTAACTTCTTGATATTATACTATATTGATGAGTAGGATAGTTATTAAATGAACCACTGGGGAAAGTCCTAGATCACTTTAGTATGATCAGAATAACAATAGTTACATTATTAAGTGTCTACTGTGAACAGATACTGTGGTAGACATTTTTTAAGAATCAAAAAGGGAAACCAAAGACAGAAAAATGGTTTGATCAAATTCATATTTCTATTTTGTTTTGTTGGCTTGTATCACCATGTTAGTCACTAAGGGCCGACTCATGCTTCCTACTGTGGTAGACATTTTCTGTATATTCTTTCAACTGACTGCCCCCCCCCTTTCAAATTAAAATAAAACAAAACAGAAAAGGCTGATGGTCAGAACGTTTTAAGAACTTGCTAATATCACCCAACTAATAAACGGTAATCCTGGAAGTTTAATGGAATATATTTAAACAAAATAATATTAGCTAATTAACCTATTTTTTTCTTAAGTCATACCAAAATACATGGTAATAAAGTTAAAACCTCAAACAAAATAATTACTTTTCATCATGTAGCCTTTTAATAAAGCTACTTTTTTCTGTCAATAAACATCACCTCATATTATAGCTAGAATATGATAATGTTCATAATTTCCTTGAGGACATATTATAGGGACCATTACACAAAAGTACATTAAGACTATTTTCTAATGGCTTTGTGAGGTATGCAATGTTTTCATAAAGCATGGGTTACACCTAAATCTCATACCATCTCTTGAATTTCATAAAGTAGAATTTCTTAGTACTAATAACATTTTATAGGTGACATTTCAAATAATGTGTCATACCAGTAAAATTATTAAACTTTGTAAAAATATAAAACATTTTTTGATAACTGAAATCCTAATTTTGTTACAAATCACATAATTTTAATATCTGTCAAAATACTCTAATCCTTTGCATAAAAATATTTTTGTATGACCCACTTAATTTTTAATCTGCTTAATATAGGGATGAATTTCTGCATGTAAAAATATTTTATTAGGTTTACTTTTACTTATTTCATTAAAAAATAATTATTTGGATGGTAAAATCAATTTAACCTTGAGTCCCTAGGGAATATAAAAACAAATTTTCTTCATGTTAATTAATGTTTAAATAAAAATAGTATAAGAAATCTGGAACTAAACTTTTTTAATTTTGGTTTTTCTAAAGTGCTTTTTTAAGCTGTGATCAACCCATTTTATTTAGACTTTCTGTTTGGTTCCATAAAGTACTATGAGAAAAGTTTTACTTGTATTTTCAACTTTAAACCATTCTGGCTTTTACTTTTATTTGTCTTTAATTTACAAATATTAAAGATTCATATAATTTATGTAGTTCATATAATTTCTAATTCATACAAATTATATAGTTCTAGTTTTACAAAACTGTCATGTATAACACTATATACACACATACATACACACACTTTATCTATCTATCTACCTATCTATCTAGATTTAGATCTAGGTATAGATATATAATGTTTTTGAGAAAGACAATCATTCTAGATATATCCCATTGACTTGTTTCGGATATCACTGTATTAAAATATGTTTTATCTCAAATAGTATGACTATGTTAAATGTTATAGTACTTTTATCACTACGTTTCAATTAAATAGTGCCATCAATACAGCACGTTGGAAAGTAAATGGAAAATTTGGGGTCAATCTATTTAATCTATACATGAGAAAAATGAACAAACATCTTGTTACTACCTCATTTGGGGATTAAGTCTTAATTTTCCAGATAACTGTTTTCTTTCCTCTGAGCCAGTCTATTTCCCTTCACTCCTGTGAGCAAGGTATTCGGAATACAACAACAATGGTATACCAAGCTCACATTCTGGTGTCAGAGGCAGCTTCTTAAGCTTTTTTTTCAATAATAAATACAATGATATGAGAAATATTAGAGTATATGAGAGTACAAAACGAAGACAGGTAAGCAAATTAAGTGGTAAGGCAATTTGAGACATGGCACGAAAATTACCAGATGGAAAGTGAAGAGGTGAGGAAGAACAATGATTAGCTTCAAATCCCAAAGAAAAGAGAGTGGTGTAGGGTTTATAGAAACAATGGAGAGAAATGAAATACTATTTGAAAAGAGCGGGGAGAGAGAGAGAGCGTGCGCTATAATATAGAGTTTTATTGTTGTATGTGTCCAAGTTTGTTACTTATTAACTGCATGTCCCTGAGCCAGTTACTAACTTTTTTGCAAATATATATTTTCTCATGTGTAAAAGTGAAATAAGAGTAACCCTACTTTCTATAATTTGTGTGACAGTAGTGTGATATAGCATATAAATACACTAGCTCTAAAAACAAAACATAATAAGTCAACATATATACAAAAGACAACTTATCTTTTGAGTTATTTGAGATGATTCTGATATATCTCAAATCAAATAGCTACAACAATTTAACTTAGATCAGATTTACTACAGAAAATATTGATTTTGCATCCACTGAAATAATAAGTGAGGCACTGGGATATATACTGCAGCTATACTCAATTGTAAATAAGTTCAAATGGGAGTAATGGAAATTGACCAATAGCATAGGTTCTAATTTAATATGCCTCTGAATTACAGTAAACAGCCAACATAAATGTTACTTAATTTAAAAAAAAAGTGTTACCCTATTTTTGAGTTCCATTTGAGGCCTTCTGAAAGAAATTTTGAATTCAAAAACAGTTAATTAAAGAAAGTGTCTTCCAAATCTAAATATTGGTATAGGTACCAAACCCGTCAAATACCATGTGTCTTACTGAAAAGGAAAACAAAGTAAACTGAGAGATATTCCATGTTCATTGATAGGAAGACTCAATATTGTCAAAATGTCAGTTCTTCCAAACTAGATCTATAGATCCAAAATAATCCTAATCAAAATCTCAGCAAGTTATTTTTTGGATATCAACAAACTGATTCTAAGGTTATATGGAGAGGCATAAGACCCAGAATAGCAAACACAGTATTGGAGGAGAAGAACAAATTTGGAGGACTGACACTATCTGAATTTAAGACTTACTATAAAGCCACAGTAATCATGAAAATCACAGTAATCACAGTAATCACAGTAATCATGTGGCACTGGGGAAAAAGTAGTCAAGTAAACCACTGGAATAGAATAGAGACCCACTGAAGAGAAAAAACAGTCCTCCTGTGTATCATCTACTGTCAACTAATAAATTTCTGACACTTCTGAACACCAAAAGTGTTTGTGGGTAGTATTCCACACCAAGAAATTCTGCAATTCCAGCTGGTGTCCTACAATTCAGTTCAGTTCTGACACTGTCTACCTAGAGTTAGCATCAGATCCCACAAGTTAAGGGCTCAGTCCCACAAGATTGTACCCCTCTACACTTCAGATGTCAATTACAAGTCCGTGTTGTAATCTGTGCTTCTAACCAATTGCCTCTAAATCAGAGGTTCCCAAGACCCATTCCTCGGGTTAGATTAAATTGCTAGAGTGGCTCACAGAATTCAAGTAAACGTTTGCTTACTTGATTACTGGTTTATTATAAAAAAGATATGACCCAGGAAGAGTCAGAGGGAAGAGATGCACACGGGAAGGTATGTGAGAAGGGACTAGTGCTCCCATGCTTTTGGTGCATGTGCTACTCTCCCTGCATCTCCATGTGTGCACCAACTTGGAAGATCTCAGAACCTTATCCTTTTAGGTTTTTATGGAGGCTTCATTACTCAGGCATGACTGATTAAATCATTGACCATTTGGTGACTGATTCAACCTCCGGCCCCTGTCCTTCCCCTGAGGGTCTGAGATGGGACTCAAAGTTCCAACCCTCTAATTACCTGGTTGGTTCCCCTGGCAACCAACCACCATCCTAAAAGGCTTTTAAAAAGTCATCTCATAACATAAATTCAGGTGTGGTTTAAAGGGATACGACTTTGGAGATATTTTAGCAACAGTGAACAAAACTAAATATAACAAAACATGCTATTATGGCTCTTATATAGGAAACTACAAGAGTTTTAGGAGCTAAGGACGAGGACAGTGAACAAGTAACAAATATGTATTTCTTATCATAAATCACAGTATCACCCCAACATAAATATAATCAACAGATGTTTAACAGAAGAGCAAAGGCAACACAAAGGAGAAAAGATTGTCTTTTCAACAAATGGTGCTGGGACAATTGTGTAAAATTGTAAAAATGAATCTGGACACAGACATTCTACCCTTCATAAAAATTAACTCAAAATGGATCACAGAACTAAATATAAGATTCAAAAATAAATAAGACAAATTAATATCATTTGTTCATTAAAATTATATATGAATAGAAAAGTAGATACTAAAAATAAACGTTATTTCTTGTATTTACATGCGATATAAAGGTAAAAGCATAGAGATCAGACGATAGGAGTGAGGACTTTGAGAATGTAAAATTTGAAAAGAAACTTAAATGAAGTAAGGAAGTGGTTATTCAAAAATCTGGGGTGAAATATTCCAAGTAGAAGTTGCTACAAATGCACAGGTCTTGAGGCAGGAATTAGCTTGTCCTACTTGAGAAATAAGAAGAAAGCAGAAGTGCATGGAGTGGAGTACGCAGTACAGAGATTGACGAAAGGAGAGGTTGAAATAATGGGATTAGGACAAAACAAGAGGGTCTTAGAGGTCACCGGGGACATTTGTGTTTTACAGAGTGTGACAGGAAGTCAGTGGACTATCAACAAAGCAGTGAGGAATGACCTGACCTGATTTGTCTCTGGTGTGGAGAATGGAATTTAGGGTCAGGAATAAACCTTCAAGAAAGGAGACTTTGATGGCGTGATGGTCTAGGTGGTAGCAGTACAGGTGGTAAGTAGTAGCTAAATAAGGAGAATATGTTGAAATTTAAGCTGCCAGGACTACCATAAGGTAGGGAAGAGGAATGCAAGAAAGAGGAATTAAATTATTTCTCGATTTCTATTGTTGGTTTTCTTTTCAATCTCATTTATTTAAACTTTTAGTCACTGCATGATTGATAGCTTTGTTATGAAATTATGTAAGATGAAGCAAGGATAATATTTTGGGGAAAAACTCTGTTTTAGATGGATTAAGTTTCAGATATCTTTTAGTATTAAATAATATTAACCTTAATTAATATTCATTAAATTAATTAATAATTACATTGAGTAGAATACTCTGGTTACTTTAATCTGCAGCTCAGAAGAGACATTTTGACTGGAGATATAAATTTGAGAATTATCTATACATAGGTGGTTTTTAAGGCATAGGTAACCTAGGAACTCTGCATTGAGTGAAATGCCACAAACTAAACTCTAGACACTACCAAATTTTGAGCTAAGGAAGAAGAGCCAGAAAGAGACAATTTAAAGAACTGATCAGTAAATTAGAAGGATGACCAGGAGAATAATGTACTGAAACCAAGTGAACTAAATTCTCAAAACTGATAAATAATTGTATAATTCAAACTTAGAAAAAATGGTCAATTAACTCCATGTTTTAAAATCAATTAATATCTATACAAAATGCAGAGAGTTGTCGATTATTAATAAGTGGAAATCATAAAGCACAGCAGGAATAAACCCTGAAAGAACTGGAAAGAGAAAATAGAAGCACTGCACACAGAAACAGTTTTGAGTCTTTGATATAACGGGGAGAAGATAAATGGCCCAAGAGTTAGACTAGGGATATATAAAGTTTAGAGACAATCATTAAAAAAAAAAAAAAAGTTTGTTGCTTCATGTGTGCTACACATAGTTTAATTTACCAGCAGAGAGAGACTGTGAAAAATCAAAACTACTCTATGATACACTATTGTATCAATTCTTTTGTGAAAAGATTTGTAAATGAAAAGCAGAGAGATAATAAAGCCAACATCTAAGCAAGTATGTGTAGTTTTTGAGAAACCACAGATTTCTGAGAAATTGTTGGACCTTTATCTTCATATTTTATGAGTAAGAGCTTTCATTATTACTGAGACATTGAAAGTTACTTCAAATATTATTTTCCAAAAATGCAAGAGGTAAGTTAAGAAAATATTTTGCTGACATTGATTTTTAAATTTGATTGTATGTTTCATTTAAAACTAATTTATTTTGTACTAAATGTTAGAGTTTTTCTAAGAGAAATAATTTTTCACTGTCATCAAAATTATAAGGAAAGTAGACATTGAGTATCATTTGAGTGAAATGGTGAATGTGTCAAATCCATTTTAACTAATGCATCAATTAGTCCAAAACTTAATACTGAAAGTTTTTGTAATTGGAAAACATTGTCTTCAAAAGATAATAAATTTACCCCCAAAGATGTTAGGGAACTGCACGTATTTCAACTTTCCTTACATAATCAAGAGGAGAATTTAAAATTAATTAACTATTAGACTGCAGAATGCCCCTCTATAACTTATATCTGAGAGAATGTTTATAACTGAGTGAAATAAACTGCAGAGCAAATATTTAAATGGTGTGAACTATTAAATGAAGCAACTGCTAAATGTATGAAAGAATGTTGCAGACTGAGCAATTATGACACATACACTTACTCAATTTTTTTGTAGCCAAGGTAACTCTTTCTCCTTTCTGTCTATGTTCATTTCAATTTAATTACTCCTGCTTGCTATTTTTTTGAGCATGACCTTCAAAATCATGCTCCATTCATCTGAGTTATTAAATATACTTTGTGTGTTGTTTTACTAGAAAGAGAACAAAATACATCTTTTCTATTCCTTTAATATAAAAGGATTAAAAAAAATCTTCATTTACACCAAAGCCAAGAATTGTGGGATGATAATGAAGACTCCCAACAGGAATTATAAGCAGAGATGAAGCCAACACAGAGTCTGCCATCAGTTTAAAGAAGAGAGAGGATTGTTAATTTTATTTATTATTTTTGTTTTTGTTGTTATTAATGAAACATGAATGTGTATACAAGCAAACAACCAGCATTTTTAAGTGTAAGAGTCAATATTGGTAAGAATTATCTATTAATAGTTGTTATAATAATACTTAGAGGAACAAATAGGGATATATTTTGAATATTTTTCACCTTTATCTTAAAGACTTTATCTATTACTAGATCATTTTGGATGACTCCTTTACTTGAGAGAAAAGAAAAACAAATGATATCTTATAGTCTATACTGGGCTGAAAAATGCGACCCATTCACATTTTCTTCCATCTCTGGAATTATCAAGTACAAAATAGGCTGTGTTCTTAGTCTGTAACTATCAATGGAACAGCAAATAAGTTAAAACCCTTTCCACTTGGGTCATCTTCAGCATTTATCTCACTTAACATTTCTTTTCTTATCTATTGTCCAGTGGAATTTCTTAAAGTTGGTGATTATCTCAGTTTGGAGGTTAGCAAAGGATAGCAAGCATTGAACCTGTGTTATTTGTGTTCTGAGTATGATGACATTTGTAACTTTAGACACATCAGAAATAATTAAGAAATATACATAGATTTTTAGATTTGTTTGTTAAATTTGGGGGAGATGAATAAGTCGAGCCAATCAGAAGTAAACCCTTCTTAGACGTGAAAACTCTAATTGTGACAGAGCAAACTTGGAAACCATATTCTATTAGGTTGGCCAAAAAGTGCCTTCAGTTTTTAAGTAAAAATAAAAGACACATTTTTCATTTTCACCAAGAACTTTATTGAACAATGTATTCACCCTTTTGTTCCACTACCTTCTCCCATTTTTCAGGCCATTTCATAATTCCATCTTCCCAAAACATTTTATTTTTTTGAGCAAAGAACGGTTCCAGGTGCCTTTTAGAGTCTTCCAGGGAATTGAATTTTTTTCCATTAAGAGAATTTTGTAAGGACCTAAATAAATGGAAATCCAAAGGTGTGATGTCTGGTGAGTGCTGCGGATGAATCAGAACTTCCCAGCCAAGCTGTAACAGTTTTTGCCTGGTCATCAAAGAAACATGCGGTCTTGCGTTCTCCTGATGGAGGATTATGCGTTTTCTGTTGGCTAATTCCAGACGCTTTTTGTCAAGTGCTGCCTTCAGTTGGTCTAATTGGGAGCAGTACTTGTTGGAATTAATTGTTTGGTTTTCCAGAAGGAGCTCATAATAGAGGACTCCCTCCAATCCCACCATATATACATCACCTTCTTTGGATGAAGACCGGCCTTTGGTGTGGTTGGTGGTGGTTCATTTCACTTGCCCCACAATCTCTTCTATTCCACATTATTTTACAGTATCCACTTCTCATCGACCATCACAATTTGTTTTAAAAATGGAACATTTTCATTACATTTAAGTAAAGAATCGCATACGGAAATACCGTCAAAAAGGTTTTTTTTTTTTTTTTTTTTTTTTTTTTGCTTTATTTACATAGAACCCAAACGTCAAAGCGATTCACATAACCAAGCTGGTGCAAAAGATTTTCAACACTTGATTTGGATATTTTGAGTATGTTGGCTATCTCCCACGTACTATAATATTAATTGTTCTTAATTAATGTCTCCATTTAATTGCTGTCAACTTCAAGTGGTCTACCCAACCATGGAGCATCATCCTGTGAGAAATCTCCAGCACGAAAATTCACAAACCACTTTTGACATGTTCGATCATTCACAGCACCTTCTCCATACACTTCACAAATCTTTTGTGTGTGTGTTTTGGTTGTGTTTTTACGTTTCTTGAAATAATAAAGCTTAATATACTGAAAATGTTGCTTTTTTTCTTCCATCTTCAATATTAAAATGGCTACACAAAAATTCACCAATTTTGATGTCTTTTTTTAAATGTACACTGATATGAGAGGTGTCATAGTGCAGTCTAACAAACTTGTTTCAAATGAAGTTAAAGACAACTAAGTGCTACTGGAGCCATCTTACGGGAAAAAATGAACGAACCTTTTGGCCAACCCCAATATGTAGATGAAGCTCAACATGGAACTCCAATTGTCATGAAAAGATAAAAAGAAAACACTGTCCTGGTAGGAGGCCTGAGCAGTAGTCACATGATGGATGTCTTATGACACGTGTCTTGAATGCTCTGATTATTTTCTACCTAGATCTACTAACTACCTTTCCTCCCTTAAAATATAAATAAAACTGGAAGTCCAAGCTATACTGCTGCATTGACGTAGTTCCAAAATAACTGTCATGTTTAAGACAGGAGAGTTGCTCTTTCACGTATAACAGTCCAAAAGTAGCCAGGGGATGAGTCTGCTCCAGGCATGGGAGACTCCACTATTCACATATGTGTCCTCCATCTTGACAGTTGTGCTTTTTCAGCCTGTGCAAGAAGTTTTATCTTTTATGAAATACTGTTGACATTACTTCCACTCTCGTTCTAAGTTCAAGACATTCCATCTAGATGACCATGTGGCCTGATTTAACATAAAGGTAAGGTTGCAAAAGGAATAAATGTAGGGAGAGAGTTTATCAGTTTGGGCCATAGGTACTTAGGGGGAACTCAATAAACATGTAGTAGATTCTTCTTCTTAACATTGGTATTATTAAATATTATGAGCCTTTCTGAGTAGCTATGAGGATTGACATTTTTACAATAGTGAGGGTTTGCACATAACTTACAGTATATGCTTCAATTTATTTTATTTTTAATGTCACTTAATAGGCGCGTGTGTGTGTGTATCACAGAGATCTGTTAAGCTATTATTTGTTAGTGTTGGTAATATTGTGAACATGGATTCCTCCCTGTATTTCTTAAATAAGTACTTTTGGTGTATATTTTACATTAAAAAAATAAAACGTTATTATAATCTCTAATTATTTCCCCATGTCTTACCTTGGGCCTTCCAAGCTGGCAATTATATCACATGAAATAATGGCAATTTGGTCTTAGTCATCCCAGCCTGCAATAACAAAATACCACAGACTGGGTGGCTTACATACAGACATTTATTTCTCATAGTTCTGAAGGCTGGGAAGTTCAAGATCAAGATGTCTGAAGATTCCAGTGTCTGGTGAGGGCTCTCTTCCCACAAAATAAATATTTAGATGATGGGAACTATTAAATTAAGCAACAGCTAAAGGTATGAAAGAATGTGTTATTAAATATTTTTTCAGTATCTCATCATATACATATTTTAAAATATTAGATGTTATTAGAAGGAATTTGAGTCACAAATTTTTATTTCAATAAATTACACTAACAGGTTTCTTCTAGCAAAATATCTTAATATGCCTTGCCTGATGTAGATGTTATTTTCAGAATAAATGTTTTTGACTTCTTTATTGAGAGTAGGTTGTCTCACACCTTTTTCTCATAGTGTTCTTATTAAAACACAGATAATATTCATTGTAATGTTAATGTACAAAATCTATACAGGTGAATAAGTTACATGGGAAATTCATTTAAAATATATAAATGTGTGGGCTTCCCTGGTGGCGCAGTGGTTGAGAGTCCACCTGCCGATGCAGGGGACACGGGTTCGTGCCCCGGTCTGGGAGGATCCCACATGCTGTGGAGCAGCTGGGCCCGTGAGCCATGGCTGCTGAGCCTGCGCGTCCGGAGCCTGTGCTTTGCAACGGGAGAGGCCACAACAATGAGAGGCCCACATACCGCAAAAAAAAAAAAAAAAAAAAAAGATAAAATAAAATAAAATAAAATAAAATATATAAATGTGGTTTAGCACTATGCTGTGCAATAAAAAAAATCCTCTGAGAGACCCAGACATACTAGTTCACCCCCTTAGCCTAGGCACTGAGTATTGAGTGTTCACTCTTTGGTCTCCAGGTTTGATCTGGATTCAATTTTTCTAAATGTTCACATTCCTCATGTATATAAATGTTAATTCTCCTGTGTGATGATGTGCTGGAACTGGCTTTAACTGGCTGTATTTAGGGATATCACACTTGGAATTGGTTGTGGAGGCAACATTTATAACTACAGAAAGCAGCTTCTACAAATTGACTATTCTTCCCACCAGAGGACTGGTTTTTGAACATTTATCAGCATATCACTCGTTCTATATCCTCTAGTCCCTGTCTTCACCTCAAGGATTAGATAATCAGGACGTTTCTAAATATCTTTCCATCTATTTAGTAATAAAACTCTAGTAATTATCTCCCCAATCCATGCTGATTCAAAGGCATATCCCCAGATAGACAAATCAATAAACTGTTTTTGACCAATCCCATATATATTTCAAATTAGATACATGCACAAGGCCCTCTGGTCCTAGTATTCTTTCCTTGTGATGCCCTTTTCTAAGTAAGTTACAACCTTACATGTTGTAGAAATACCAGGTTTATACATTCTGCCCATGTTCCTTACCTACTGAACAGTTCCAGCATGAAAAGTTTCATTTGCAGTATTTACATTATATTGTGTTGTCAAAATATATATATTTTTAAAGGAATAAAGTATTAATATATTTCTTGGAGGCACTTTGGATCAGATTCTGGCTTTCTATTTTCCTCATGATAATATTTCTACTTTATGACCACTATTTTTTTCTCTCACTTACATCATGGAAAACTTATTGAAGCTTACACCAAAGTAGTTTGTATGTTTATATGCCAATCTCTACTGCACATTCACCAAAGAGATGAAACAAATCTATTATATAACAGATTTGCAAAATATATAACTGTGTGGAAATAGAGTATGAAGCTTTAGAATGAACAGTACAAGATCATTCTTAAATATTTCAGTGGGAGTTATCATTATTACTACCATTATCTCGAATTTTATCATTGTGTCCTCTTAGCTATTGGGTTTGTCACTAGAATAAACTGTGAAATTACATTCAGGAATGCAATTAGGTAAAATTTCTTTGACTGAAGCATGAATATCATCAATAATCTAAGCAATATTTTTTGAAAAAATGTGAGATCATTTTTAATTATTAAAAGTATAATTGATAAATATAAATAAATTATACAAATGCTGTAATTTTAAAATGCTGCTATCCCTAAAATTATGGAAGATTATGTATATTCACTATTACATGATATAAATGATTTAGAATATGACTGTTGTCAGATTTCAAAAATATATTTCATAACTATATCTACAAATAAGCCAGAAAAGTGAAGTTAAATTGGGAATTTCATCTGAAAAGATTCTTTAGTGATTAATGTTAAGAATGCACTTAGTATTTTACATGGAGTATGGTGTAAATACTATTACATGGAAGGTGACCATTTCCAACAGACAAAAATGATGCAAATAACTAAGCAGAGTTACTTAAATTGATTATGAAGCACTAGGATCAGTTATTTGTTTCTAACAGCAATTCTCAGCACAAGTGAGTGTTAAAGAAATTATCAGAATATATGGGTGAAAAAAATGTTAGTGTAATGATTTGGTAATAAAATATTCAATATCATATTTTCCAAGTAAAAATTAAAATTCTTTGTAGATCTCATAAACTAAAAGAATTAAAGGAAAAATATGAAATGTCCATTGCTTATTGAAATACACTTCATAAACCTACATTTTTATCATAAAAATAGATTTATTTAAAGGTATATAGTTTATTAAAGGCATTTTTTTTTAAAAATGATGACTTATACAGGTAATCTATAAGGCTTATATTAATTTTGCCCAAAACAAATATCTCCTGTGATTAATATTTTGAAAACATATAATCTAAATAACAGATAAATATAATTGTTTCCTTTTCTTTTCCTTTTTTTTTTTTTTTTAACATGCATAGGAAGTGTGCTTCCTAGGTCTATCAATTAATGACTTCTATTTGATCAGGAAAATTTTTAATCATTATCTCCAAATCTTGCCTTCTCTCCATTCTTTTTATTTTATTTTATTTTGGAACTCAAATTACACATATTTTAGAGTTTCTCACTATAGCTTATATATCTTATCAGAGAAATATTGCACTGGAAGGAGTTAAAACATGCAGGGTGTACTCTACTCAAGACTATTGCAACAGGGGTCAGAACTATTGCAAAAGAGGAGAAAGGTTAAACAACTCCACTGAAACAAAGGGCACAAGGATTGTTAAACACTGGGGTGAGCTAATGGAAAACACTGAGGGGAGGGTGGTCATTGTGATTAGGCCATCAGTGTTTTCTAATCCATGCCTATTGACATAAGGTCCTTATCTCCTACAGAGAGTGGGAGACAGGGGCCCTATCTTCCTTGATGATTACATCTCAAAGGGATGGCTTCCAGGTCCTTGAGAAAGACATTCCTGGTTTGTGAAACTTACAAGAAGCTGGGAGAAGATTTATACCAGAAGGACGAGAAAAAAATTGTAACTACAAGTTTTCTAAAGTAAATGCTTTAAGACGAGGGAGGTCAAAACAATTATATGCCAACAAACTGAACAAGCTAGAAGAAATGGACAACTTTCTAGATACAGCCCATCAAAACTGAATCAAGAAGAAACAGACCATTTGAACAGACTGATCACTAGAAGTGAAATGGAATCTGTAATTTTAAAAAAACAAAAACAAAAAAAAACTCCCTGCAAACAAAAGTCCAGGACCAGATGGCTTCACTGGGGAATTCTATCAAACATACAAAGAAGAACTTACACCAATCCTTCTCAAACTCTTCCAAAAGACTGAAGAGGAGGGAACACTCCCAAAGTCATTCTATGAAGTTACCATCACCCTGTTACCAAAACCAAACAAAGACACTAACAAAAAAGAAAATTACAGGCCAATATCTTTGATAAACATAGACACAAAAATTCTCAACAAAATATTAGCAAACCAAATGCAACAACACATAAAAAAGATCATACACCAGGACCAAGTTAGATTCATCCCAGAGTCACAATGGTTCAACATTCACAAATCAATCAATGTAATACACCACATAGACAAAAGAAAAGACAAAAACCACATGATCATCTCAAGAGATGCAGAAAAACCATTTGATAAAAGTCAACATCCATTCATGATAAAAACTCTTACCAAAGTGTACAGAGGGAACATATCTCAACATAATAAAAGCTATTTATGACAAACCTACAGCCAATATAATATTCAATGGTGAAAAGCTGAAAGCTTTCCCACTAAAATCTGGAACACGGCAAGGATGCCCACTCTCATCACTTCTATTCATCATAGTACTGGGAGTCCTAGCCATAGCAATCAGACAAGAAAAAGAAATAAAAGGCATCCAAATTAAAAGGGAAGAGGTAAAATTGTCATTTTATGCAGATGACATGATACTATATATAGAAAACCCTAAAGACTGCACACAAAACTACTAGAAGTGATAAATAAATTCATCAAGGTAGCAGAATACAAGGTTAACATATAGAAATCAGTTGCATTTTTTTACACTAACAATAAAATATCAGAAAGGGAAAGTAAAAGAACAATCCCTTTTAAAATCACATCAAAAAATAAAATAATTAGGAAAGAACCTGACCATGGAGGTGAAAGACATATATGCTGAAAACTATAAAACATTAATAACAGAAATTAAAGATGATTTAAAGAATTGGAGGTCAGTGTGGAGGAGACTGAGTATTCTACCTTGTAAATATTGTTATTTGTATATACTGTAAATGATGATGTCAGTGGGCACTAACCGAGCCCAGGGAAGCTGGGAACCACCCCAAAACCAAAATCAGACACAGCACAAGCAGCGGCCCCAGGCCACTGCGGAACAAATTCGACTTGCACAGATGATTTTGGACCGTAATGATGCTGACTTTGAGGAAAAGGTGAAACGATTGATATGACAGGCAAGAACCAGGATGAATGTGTCATTGCTTTGCATGACTACAATGGAGATGTCAACAGAGCCATCAATGTACTGCTGGAAGGAAACCCAGATACGCAATCCTGGGAGATGGTTGAGAAGAAGAAAGGAGTCTCAGGACAGAAGGATGGTGGCCAAATGGAATCCAATGAGGAAGGCAAAGAAAATTGAGACCAGGACAGAGACTATAGTCGGCAACGTGGTGGGCCACCAAGACAGGGGAGAGATGCCAGCCACGGACGAGAGTTTCGAGGTCAGGAAAATGGATTAGATAGCACCAAGAGTGGAGGGCCTTCTGGAAGAGGCACAGAAAGAGGCAGAAGAGGTCGTGGCCGAGGCAGAGGTGGCTCTGGTAGGCGGGGAGGAAGGTTTTCTGCTCAAGGAATGGGAACCTTTAACCCAGCTGATTATGCAGGGCCGGCCAATAATAGTGGCAATACATGGAACAACACTGGCCACTTTGAACCAGATGATGGGACGAGTGCATGGAGGACTGCAACAGAGGAGTGGGGAACTGAAGATTGGAATGAAGATCTTTCTGAGACCAAGATCTTCACTGCCTCTAACGTGTCGTCAGTGCCTCTGCCTGCAGAGAATGTGACAATCACTGCTGGTCAGAGAACTGACCTTGCTGTTCTGTTGGGGAAGACACCATCTTCAATGGTGACTGATTCATCTAATCTGGATCCATCTCAGGCTCCTTCTCTTACCCAGCCTCTGGTGTTCAGTAACTCGAAGCAGAGTGCCATATCACAGCCTGCTTCAGGGAACACGTTTTCTCATCACAGTATGGTGAGCATGTTAGGGAAAGGATTTGGTGATGTCGGTGAAGCTAAAGGCAGCAGCACCACAGGCTCCCGGTTCTTGGAGCAATTCAAGACTGCTCAGGCCCTGGCTCAGTTGGCAGCTCAGCATTCTCAACCTGGAACCACCACCACCTCCTCTT